>NW_017257819.1:1641711-1861175 GCF_001594055.1 Mycetomoellerius zeteki | reverse complement strand
AGAGAGAGAGAAAAGAGATAGAGAGAGAGGAAGAGGAGAGGAGGGGATATTTTATTTTACACCAAGAAAATCCACACTTACAAGGTTCGCGATCGACACTTCACTTACGAGAACAGTTCTCGGAGAGGAGGGCGAAAGATCCGTATGAACGATGAGATCTACGAGATTTAGGTCGGGACAAAATGCGAGGCTTTGACAATAAGAAGGCCAAAGGTGGGAATAAGGAGAAATACTCCTGTTACACTTTTCGAAGCTGTTCCTACGATTGACTAAAATTCAATGGTAGTGATGTCGCGCTAAAAGTTCGGCTGACAACCAAGGTGTCAAAGGCTCTCCGCGCGGCCAGCTAATCGAGAGTCAGCCGCAGCCTCATCGTTGATAAGAATGCCGTTTCTATCGCAGATAACGCGAACGCGCTCGTCGACCGCGAGCATAATGTTCCGCGTACGGAGACTGAGAATGAACGAGACAGACAACGAAGACGAGATCCGAAAGGAAGGAGAATTCACACGCTATAAACCCCAAGACAAGATTCACTAAACGTTTCCTCTGACAATGTAGGTTCACAATTTTCTATGCGACGCGCTCGCGCGAACTCACGCCAGGCCACTGCATGCGATGCGATTACGCGGCGGGAACCAACCCTCCGCGCCACGTCAACCCCACCACGAGCGAGCGCGAGAGAGCCATGCCACCCTTTTCTCGCGCTTACCCTCTGGCGGGAGGCATCACGCCGTCGACCTACTCTTGTCTTTCGAGCGATTCTCTCGTCTTCAAGGCGTCGTCGTACCACGATCACATTTGACTGCACTATCCTTGCCCTCCAACCCCGCGCTACATTGTTTTCCGATCATAATACCGCATGTAATGCGTGAGTATGTGCTTCGACTGTCATACGCACCGTTATTCGAAAAATTAGTGCAGCGGAATTTTGGAAACGAGACTGATAAAAAACAATTCTCGAGCGCAGGCCACGTGCCTACAGATAGTTTTCGTGGAGTATATGAAATTGCTTTGCATATATATTATATATATAGGTATATTTCATTTTTGCACTAAAAATTTATTTTTACGTAAATTGTATCTACCAGTTATCTAGTTTTTTAGAGAAATCTTAGTGCATTATTTAAAATGGGACATCCTGTATATTTATATCAATATAGTTTCGATATAAAATGATTTGCCAAACATGCTGGAAAAGTTTAGTCGATTCTTTCTTTATACATATACCTTGTATAAGAAAATATTAGTTAAGTCTGAATATTTCTGTAACAGTTATAAAACTGGATAAGCAGAAGAGCCTTAAAACAATTAGGGTTGAGTCTTCATGCCTAATATAAAATATATAAAATAGTTATAAAATTGTACTTAAACGAAGTTTAAAATTATTATTTCTAATTATCATAGATAATTCTCGTCTCATCGTACACATTTTCTTGTAATGAATAAATAAATTCCGCTAAACCTATAACATAAACCGACGTAACAATGTGAAACATGTTTTGAAAAGCATTACGGTTCAACGAGAATACGCCAATGATGTACTGTCACTAGATTGAGATTGACATTTGCGAAGATCGAACAATTGTCGGGGAGTATTGTCAAGCGAAACATACATCATATATATACGGTGACCATATTTTCTTAAAGAAAATAAAAGACAAATCTGAAAGGATTTTGTCCCTACATATTTTTAAACCAGTTCGTGATTATCAAAAATTTGTTTATTATAACGTTTTATTGCACAGTATAATTAAATAGAGATAATGCACAGTTTTCTGATAGTTCGAAACTGATTCGACTGTATTGGAACAAACTTTTGATCTGAAATAATAAAAGGTTCGAAATAAGGTCCGAAATAATAAAAAATGAAAACAACTCTAGTTTGAATAAATTTAATTTAAAAAATTAAGAAATATAATTAACAAAAACAAATTGTATTTATATGCATAAAATTATAAGATATTTCCCGTAAAAATTTGCTCATTGATATAATATTATAGACATTGGAACGTTAGTTAGAAAAGAATTTCCCATAATGTCAAAATAAAGGACAAAATTGAATTTTGAAGAAACAAATAAATCTAAAGGACAGCTACCTAAAATAAAGGACTGTCCTTTACAATAAAGGACGTATGGTCACCGTAATCATATATAAGTTTTATTCTCCTACAGGATATTTCAATAACATACCTGATGAAAGATGTGAAGGAGAATGAACTCAGTTTGCGAACTTCGGACATAACGAATTGACATTTTATACTGATCACTGCTTAAGTTCGAGCTGTTCGAACTGTCCGAAATATTCGAATTAGATGCTCATTTTTTTAAACTTCGAACTATTCGAATAGATCGAATATTCAACATGTTCGAATCTTTTGTTTGAATCCTAATTACAAGATACTTTCGACGATTGTAGTTTTACAGTATTAAAAATTGTATCATTTGCCTTTGCCACGCGAGCTTCTATATGGAACTCGTAGCGTATCAAAAGGGTAAAAGCAAAACGAAAATTTTAGTCTCGGCAACTTAACGTTAATTATTTAAAAGCTAAGTCGTTACGCTATTAACTTCCTCGATATTTAACTTTCAAAGAGTGACGTCAGTTTCTTTTGTACCGCATATAGGACGCTCCACAGGAGAGAACTTTGCCAGGTAGAGATGTTTCTTAGGGAAAACAAAAAGGACTCTCGCTAAGTAGAACGACACGAGTTCTCTCGCTAAATCTCGTTTGCTAACTTATAACTATTGTACGTACAGAAAACAAGGTGTTTGAGTAATATAACTCGCAATATATATGCAATAAATACATAATAAAGGATTCTTTGCCAGAAAGAATAGAAATGATTGAAGAATCATTTAATATTTAAAAGATAAAAGCTTTCTATTCTTAATAGAAATCTTTATCTTTTCGGATATCAAATTTTCAAAGCTGGATTTCGTGTTTAGAAAAACCGCATTTGTACAACAGACTTTATACGTATATAATCAATAGAGTCAAATTAGAAGCTGAATTGGATTTGATATTTTTCTTAAAATTTTTATAATGCTTTATGAAGAAAGAAAATGAGTTGTCAAGATAATTTTGATTTAAAATATTTAAATATAAATGTTTAAAACAAACACCAAAATGATGCTAAAAATATCTATTTTTTAAAATAGAATCATTTTTTAATCTATAAAATAAATTAAAAATTATTATTGCTATAAAATACTCTGATATATTAGAGCGCTCTAGGCCCGGACACGAAACTGCGGAAACTATAATTTTGTCGTAGATATATACATATATATATCCAAAGATATATATATAGCTACAAAGATATATATATCTACAAAATATATATACAGGGTGTCATTTTACGTAAAAATGAATTTTTAGTGCAAAAATGAAAATAAGAGGAATAATCTTCAATGGTCTTGATCTTGAGAAATGTTATCCAAGACATGATCCTGAACAACATTCAAGAGGTTTTAGTCGTCGGTCGAATTGCGTAATGCTATTACCAATTGTACTGTACCCTCGTCTTATAACTCGAAAAATACTTAATGAAAAAATATTTTATTATAGTATTTTGAAAAGCTCTCGAGGTAAGCTACAAGAAAATGTAATGAAAAATAGTCCATTCCATTTAAAAAAATCGACCTGACCTTGGCGACGGCACCCAAGGTCAAATCAATGGTACCTTCTTATGTCCTCCTCCGAATCATATAACTTTTGTCCGAAATATTTTTCTCTAAAATGTACTATTGAAGAGATATTTTAGTGCGTCAATTAAAATGATACACCCTGTATATAAAGATATATATATATATATATAAAAAGACGTTTTATTTTGTACTTTAGCGTAAAAGCATTAAACTATCTACCTTAAAACATCCTTTGAACGTAGTGCGATATTGTTTTTGGATCATCTCGCCAATGGAAATTCAAGTTCGTCTCTGTATTTTTTTTTATAATTACAACCCGTTCCTTGTCAAGTAGTGGTGGAACTATATAGACTGCTTAAAAGTAATAACTAACTTTAAAGTCTATTGAATTTTTTGAACGTCATACAATGTGAATTTACGACAATCAATGACAACGATGCTAATTGCATTGCATGTTATTGTATTATATCTGTATAACAATACTGTATACAAATATTTAATTGCTCCGATATGTATGAATGCAATAAAAACTATCATTTTGATGTTTGAACTAATTATGCAGTTTAATTATAGAGCTAATTAATAGTAAAAAGCGAACAGTGAAAAGTCAATCTTCGATTTCTCCATTATAATCAAATGCTTTCTTGTCTCTCTCATAAAATATATATAAATAAATTAATAATAATATATTCTCTAATAGCTCAAATGAATATATAATAAAATTCAAAATACAATTGAAATAAACGGATTATTCGAATCTTAAGCTAGGTATTATCAGCTACATTATTATTTCACAAAGAAAACAAATTATACATACATATATGTTTCAAACTTTTCAATACGATCATCTTCAGCGAAAAAATAAATTAAATCTTAAAAACTACGTTCATATAACCTACCACGCATCATCATATAATCCTATTGTTTATACATCACAAAATTCATCTGGAGTAATAATTTAATATCTCCACATAAATTCAAAATTATTTTCCTTCATTATTTCGGAAAAAAATATTATGTTGTAATAGATAGTCTTCGAGTTGTGCAGTCGCGACCTCATTTTCAGTAGGATTTAGTTTCACGAAGAAATTTGGTTCCTGGCCAATGTATATTCAAAATCATTTACATAATAATGCCAATCTATGTGTGTACTTTAATAAAAATTGCAGCTACTACATAAATAATTAGAATTATCTTCGAGAAGAATGGTAAGGTATTAAGATAATTCTAACATTCACATAGTAGCTGATCATGCAATTTTTATTATAGTACACAACACATAGATTGTTATTATAATTTAAATGGTTTTGAGTATACATTGGCTGTGGAACAAAATTTTCTCGTGAAACTGAACCTCTAATGAGATCACGACTGCACAACTTAAAGACTACCTGTTACAATATGGTATTACTTCCGAAATTATGTGGATAAAAAAATAATTTTGAGTTTATGTGGAAACATTTTATTGTTACTCGAGAAGAATTTTTGTGATGTAAAACAGAAGGATTACATGACGATGCATGGTAGGTTGTATAAACGTAATTTTTATGATTTAATATTTATTCTTTCACTGAAGATAACCGCATTCAAGGTTGAAACATTTGAAACCTATATATATGTATATATAATTTATTTACTTAGTGAAATAACTATGTGGCTGATAATACCTAATTTAAGTTAATAAAATAAATATATTTTACAATAAATCTTTATTTATTTCGATTAATGTAAATTAATTTTAGTTATAGTTTAACTAATCTTTCATCTTTCTTTATTCAATAGCCTAATAACGCCAATTATTACTATTTTAATTTTTGGATTGTAGTATAATAATTAAAACATTCCTGCAATTAATGTTCACGATTTTCCTCGAATTCAACTTGTTCTCTCACGATTCGATTAGTATTCTCCACCGTCAAATGCTTCAAGCGAATCAATTATTCGCTTCAACAACCGCGCGCAAGAAACCTGTAAACTTTTGCGCGGTCGACGAGGAATCGATTGTTAAAAGCGGTCGAAATGAATGGTAAGTACACGTCCGATAACATTCATTCCCGCACAAATCGATGGCTCCGAATGCCATGTAAATTCATTATTCATTTTCAAGGTTCTTCTGCTATTCCGCACTCGCTGACCTGAAGAGAACTTTCGGTGTACTCTAGATTTCTTCCGCTACAAAACGGTTGATGGTTGCGGTCAGGAGAACCAAAAGCTCGCATATGAAATTTATTCCCCTTTAGAGGCAGCGATTTGAAAACACTACTTTAATAATACTTGAAAGATTTGTGTTGGATTGCGAAGAAACATTAATAAGCTATTATATTTCATTATCTATATCTAATTAAATTTTTGGTAAAAATGAAGAAAAGGACAATTCCCAATGACCTTGACCTTGCCTTATGTTGTCAAGGTCATGACCCTGAGTGACCCTCAAGAAGTTTTAGCAAACATAAATAAATAATAAATAATATTTTATTTACTTCTCTACAAAAATTTGTTCAATCGACAACAGTATGATCATTAAGTTCTAATTCATTTATTAGAAATCCATGTCGTGGCGACTATATTATTAAAAAATAACTGATAAATCGACAAATTACAGGAAGACTCAAATGTGCGCCTCAAACTATATTCCATGGAATGCACTGATTTTACATATTATTTTGTCGTTTACGATCTCTAATAACTTTATAATAACTATTTATGCATTGAAATATTCTAACATTCCTTAAGGGAATCCTAAAGTGAAGCTCGAACTTCGACGAAGACACCAGAGGTCGTTGTTTTTCCAGCGCATCGACATGTCTTTATATACACCAATATCTCACGCAACCTATGATACGCGCAGTAGCACGTTCGTGTCAATTTTCGTACAACAAATTCGTCGCGATAAAGCGTCTAAATCTAATTCTAAAAATTCGACATTATTTGTTCGTGTAAAATACGTGGATTATTATTTCGTAAGTACAGATTGCAAAACTTTCATATCAAGTAAATGTTGGTCAATTTTTTACGGTTTAAGGCTTAAAATATCTATTGTAGATCTAAAGTAATAAAATACAGAGCTCACTCCGCTAATGGAGTCAACGGAGTACAATGTCGGTGGTTGGAGTATGTTTATGTTTACGACACTGAAGCGGTCGAAACATGGCGGCGTAGGGAGTGATAGTAGGGATCGGATCTGGTGGTGGGAGTTCGATGTCGCTTCTCTTTATATATAAGACTTTACTTCACGTAGAAAGTCGTGTGCTTCTAGGCAAAGAGGAAGGTGGGACCTCGCTTCGCGTAGAAGGTCGTATAGATGCATGATACTAAAATTGCACTTTAAAGGGCTGCGCACAACGAAAGAAATAGAGAACAGGGAACCTATCAGAAACTGTGTATTCCACAATACATGATTTCTGATAGATTGAAATTTTTATTCTTATTCTCTATTTCCTGTTCCCTTTCATTGTGCGCAGCCCCTAATTTTAAATATTTCAAAAACTATAAGAGACCGCCACCTAGTTGTTAAAGCAAAGTAACTCAGGATCATGACCTTGACAACATATGTATAACAAGGCCATCAAGGCTGGGTGCCCTGTAGTAAATAATTACCAAATTTTCAATATAATATCAGAGAGAAACCTGAGAGAAGCCATCCCGACGTTTTTCACGTGATGCTCGGAGGAACCTCGGAAGCCATCGAACACTAGCGGCACCAACATCAATTTTATAAACTGATGTGAACTATGTAATATCATATTTTCGACACTGTTGATAAAATCGTAGTGTCGATGAATGAATTTGGTGCTACATTCACGAATTGTGAATAAAATTAACACCAATTTATAAACAAATGTTTTTTTTTAATCAGACAAGGTGTTTTTCTTGTAGATTTTTGGATACTGCAAATTAAATTTCACTAACACATCAGGTTTTCGAAATAATTGAGGTTTAATGTACAAAAATGACTTTTTTTGTGATATTTGAAATGTTTTTGTAAAAGAGATTAATGTTATCTTGAAATTGTAATCAGAAGTCATGAATGTATTGTTCATCCTCTATAAAATGTACCTTTTTTATTTTGATATCTTACTTTTCAGTTATGTTATGAAGGATTCAAATACAGAGTTTTTCTAAGACAGTAAATTTTTCACCTATGAAGCCCAAGACACAATGCGAGGAATAACATGATTTCAACCTATCAGAAATCGAATATATTGGAATACACAGTTTCTGATAGGTTGAAATCGTGTTATCACTATCACTATTCCCTCGCATTGTGTCTTAGGCTTAACAATGAAGTCATTATACTTATAATTTCTAGAATCCTAGATAACAGAGAGGCGACAAGTGCAATCGATAATCGATAAATCGCCGCCATTTTTTTTACCATGGAGCAATCCAGACCAATCAGAACACATATATGTAGTATTACTAAGACACTAGATATGTAGGTATTCCTATCCGCCATTTTGGTTCATCTTGATTGTCATAGTACGACTAGTGACAAAGATAAATGTTAATTAAGAAGAGCCCGCTCACCTTAAATTTTGATAAAAATACACTGAATCGATGCATTTTCGCGTAAAAATAAAGATTTGACAAGAAAAAGGTGTCGCTCTGCTCCGCAAACAGAGATATTAATCCTTAAAGTGGACCGTAGCGTAAAAAAAATGGCGCTGAACACGTAATTTCGCCAGCCAATCAGACCATTTCCTCATTTGACGTCTCTCTGTTCTCTAGGACTCTAATAATTTCTAATTTGTGATTATCGATATGCAGTGTAATTCACTGTTAAGCTGGAAACACAATAGATACAGGCAATAGGCACAGACAACAGGAAATAACGAGCCGTCCAATCAGAGCTCTGGGATATAAGTTCGATATTATATCCCAGAATTCCGATTGGAGCTCATTATTCTCTGTTGCCTGTGCCTATTGTGTTTAAGGCTTTATAGATTCCGTTAAATATGTATGTATATACATATATACGTATAGTACATGCATGCATGCACGCACACACTTAGAACTGTTGTTAGTTGATTCTTTAAGAGTCGTCTACAGTCATCATCAATTTGAGATTTAATAATTAAGTTAGATAATAATTTAATTATAATTGACCATTCTAATATTAAATTAGGATATAAATCAATTTTAATGATTTGTTTAAATTTCTTAATACAATTGGCTTCTTGTTGATGCTTTCTTAAAAACTGGAACTTCTGTGTATTAATAACAAAGACCATGATCATCTTTGATATAAGAGTCTCCTCTCTGAGATGAATAAAATTCGATTGTAATACAGACATTATCTACTTTTCATGAACAAAAAAAAAAGAGATTGTAACAAGCTAAAGAGATTCACAGATGTGTTGGACGATCTGAGTACTAATATAAAAATAGATAAGTTAAAACTTCTGAGTAGTTACCTCAGCCATTTTGAATCATGACGTCATAAGCGAAAAATAATACGTTGAGTTTTCTTGCATATCATTTGTAAAGAGAATTTGGATAAAAAAAACAAAATGATAGTTTTAAAACACTCGTAAATGGGCCGAAACTATTCATAGTAAATAGTCAAAAAGGCTCGTGAAGTGAAAACAGACTATGCATGTGAAGTGAGTAAAAATTAGTAGATGTAGTACTTTACATGTATTTTACATTTAATTACTGACTGTCAGGGGAAGTAAGGATAGTCTTAGCTCATTTTTACAAGTATTTTAAAGTGATTTTCATATTTCGTTTCATCATTTTGTCTCTCTTTTGTTGAATCAGCTCTAGTTTATGAATCTTTATGAAACAAAGGATTATCAAAAATCTTTTTTAAAGCACTATATCTCGACAATTTGATTGGAGCTATGACTGTAACTCTTAATACTGTGGCGGCATTCCACGGATCGCTATTGAGAATTTGTGATAACGAAACAAGTACTCACCCTCCTTCCTAAAAAGTGAGCGATATTGCGCGAGGCCGATTTCAGTAAGCCACTGATCTGCTTCCGTGAGTTCTCCATTGCTTCCGGTCCCTGCGGCGAGCATCAACAGCTTTCCCAGGGAGAGAACCATGGAAAGAGCCAAGAACACTCCGGATAGCACCGTCGACCATCGTGCCATTGCCCATGGAGTACATCTACAACGAGGAAAAGAAATGTGTCGATAATGGGCGACCGATTGGTCGGCCACCGAATTGCGATTTCTCGGTAGATGTTCGCCAAAAAACGTCAACCGCAATAATTACACGAATCTTCGCGCAATCCCGATTCTAGCATCGACAACCGGCAGACAGCCCCGGCTCCGTATGTTAAAACGATTAAAACTTACAGGTTACGCGTTGGAAATGGAGGTTAGGTGTATCGCGGTGTTTGTAAACAAGCGGATGCCGGTCGATCAGCTGATCGTTGCCGATTAGGTTCGTTTCGGCGGAAAATCGACTTACCACATTTTCGCAGGAAAACGTTCTCTTGCCGCGGCCTCCGTTGATATTCGCGTGTACCTTCACGCTGGAAACAACACGCATGTAGCGGTATATACGCCCTTGAAGGAACTTTAGGAACTGCAGATGGAGCGACAGGTGGAGACACACAATAGGGAATTTTAGAGTCACTATAGCCGGTATTCATAGTCGGTTCTTATTTCAAGACCGTCTTAAGTAATAGGTCTGTTCGCGTTGTTTGCACTTTTGGCACTCGGCATTTTCGCTTTCTCTCTTTTCAAGGCCAAATATATATCTATCTCATTTTAAGAGTGCAAAAATATTTGGGGATTTCATGCAACGCGAACAGACCTAGTGTCTTAAGACCATCACACGTACAAAAATTTTAGTCGTAATCGTAAGGTTGCAAGTAAATCGACCAATCACAATCAAAATTACGATCTCGCGTTTAAAAACGCTCGACTGTGATTGGCCGATTTGCTTACGGCCTTACGATTACAACTAAAATTTTTTTACGTGTGATGGCCTTTACCCCGGATCTACAATAGGGTTTTAAGCCTTAAGCCATAAAAATGGGCGAATCACAGTCGATTATTCCCCTCGGATTCGACTGTAATTGGTCAATTTCTTACGGCTTAACTCTTAAAACACCTATTGTAGATCCGGACTTAGGCCCGTTTCTACCAACGTAAATTAACTTTAATCTTGGTTCAACTAACTGTTCATCTCTTTCTACTTCTAGAAATTAGAAAAAGATGAAGAGTAAGTTGAACCAAAATTAAAGTTAATCTATATTGGTAGAAACGGGCCTTAGGGCCACTGTCACCAAGCTCAGTTAAC
The DNA here is from genome assembly GCF_001594055.1 of Mycetomoellerius zeteki. Taxonomy (NCBI): domain Eukaryota; kingdom Metazoa; phylum Arthropoda; class Insecta; order Hymenoptera; family Formicidae; genus Mycetomoellerius; species Mycetomoellerius zeteki. The sequence goes on along the minus strand of NW_017257819.1, from coordinate 1,850,266 downwards.
TTAACTGGCCAGTTAGTCCATCGGAATTGACCAATCGCATTTGTCATTTTGTTTGAAGCAAACAGTATCGGTTTATCCTTGTTATACACTCAGTGGCTGCGTTCAGCAGACTCAACAGTTTTGCAACCGTTTTATGATTGTCTATTGAGATAGGACCATTCTTCTAGATCTAAAAGTATGATCCAATCAGCTCGAAGGAAACTTCCAACAGTTGCAAAACAAACGTTCTGCTGAACGCAGCCATTGGGTGCATTCAGTACCACGACCGCTCACTGAGCGCTCAGAGAGCTCTTGTATCTGTTTGGTCTATATTTTTAGTTCTAACGGAATATGCCAATCAGATGCAAGAACTCACCGAGCGGTGTAGTACTGAATGCACCCATTGTTAAATAAGGATAAGATGATACATGGGGGCACCCGGGTGATGTTTCCGAACGCAACCCAACATGGACGAGTTTTCGTCCTTTTTCGCGCAGGTTCTCAGCTGATCATTAATCAGTCTGCCATTTATCTGTTGTCGTTTGATATACATTGTCACAAAAGTGATTGATATTCCAACAATTTTGCAGACGAAGTTTTATTATACTTAATAAAAACAATAACATATATTAGATTGAAAAATTGGAACAGTCAAATTTATAATAATTTTACGCGTTACCAAGTGGTAGCGTAAACCAGAATCTGGTACCACTGGCTCAGACACGTTTACGCGTGTTTCGCGTGTTTTGTTTTTAATGTAGCCTCGATTATTCTACTTACCCCTATAGTTTACTGATTCCGGTCTGCCCTACGTAAAAGTTTTACTAGCCATTTTTGCGTGCCACTGCTTACACTGATTCTAGACCTAGTGTAGCCAGTTCAGTGAACTTTTGCATTGAGTTTCGCTATACTTTAATAAAGAACAATGTCATTGACACTAGTTTTGCAATAAAGAACGCTTCAGGGTATACTTCTTACACCAGTCCAGAAAGTTCAACAATAAAATACAAACCGTATGTTGCTGCTGACCATCATTGATTAAACTATAATAGCGGGAGTCCGATATGGACGCAAAAATTCAGAGACATTTATGAAACATATGTACAATATCTTTTATGTATAAAAAATTCAAAACATTTTGATAGTTTTGTTTAAAAAAAAATCCTTTAAAAATACTTTGTTTTTCCGGCTTCAAGAATCTCCTCATAAAAAAACAGTATAAAATATATTAAGATATTAAAAAGCAATACACTATTAAAATAATACATCACATATATTAAACTTAATCCCGAAATCAGCTTGACAGTTAAAGTGTTGATAAATTTAGCATATAGTTGATCAGTTTAGTTTCTCAAAGGCTTATTTGATAATACAATGCAATACAGTATTACAATACAATAACGTTATTTTACCATATATGCTTTATTATTCTCATGTTGTGAAAAGATCAGGCTCCTCATATTTCTCACAGCAAACATGAAAACCACGGCGGAAGAGGGTCGATCGCAATTGATCGCAAAATTAGGTTGTGAATAAAAGCAACAGACGTTGAGACGAGAGAAAATACGCAGCTAGCTAGCCATGTAAGGCGGCTTCTCACTATAAGAAAGACAGCGGCGGCTGAGTCGTTTATTATGGAAGATAATGAATCCATTCAAATTCAATCCGGTCAAAAGGTATTGCCGGTTCGCGCCGGCTATACGTTATCTCATATACCGTCCTTCGGATGAGTCGTTTAGCTTAGACGTTTATCAACTTCTTTCGAACTGTCTTGTTGCTTTGTTTAGCAAAAATCCATCGACTTCAACGTGAATCATATAAGATGCAATTCGTTATCATCGCTTGTGAGTACAAGATACCATTAGTCTGTTTTCTCTTCCTGCACTAGACTGCTGCACTAGAACTCTCTTTCTTGCTCTTTCGACAAATATTAAACATATACCTTTCTGCCTTTAAGTTCTAAAAGTGTACACTAGTTCAGCCACAGAAAATAGACCTCACGTAGGACCTTTTTGCCATCATAAACTCTGTAGGAGTTGTAACTCGAATAAATCGAACGATGAAGTATTATTTCCGAGCTTGGAGAATACAAAAGAACGGATTCGTAATTGAAACGAGCCACTCCACATGTTTAACGTGATTCCGATTCCCGTTGTCGTCTTGGATCGTTCAACGTCAGATCGATTCGATCGGCTGAGCCCATCGAGAGATCACGAACGAGATATTCACCGTCCAGAAGTCCTGTGTTCTCAATCTTACAAGTGCAGGCGCGGACAAAGCGCGGAAAATCGGTCGTGCAGCTGCCGGCTATCTTTAGACCGAGTATTGACATTAAAGGCATAAGTGGGTTAATAGTAAAGATTGGAGAATGCAGACGCATATATATATGTATGCGCAAGGATTTTGCGGTTCACTAGCACGACTGCTGACAGTTGATGTTGATGAACGATCGCCCGCGGGTTTCGCGATACACCGGGGCGATTCGGTTGCAGTGTATTTGCGTGCAAAGTATATTCCTGCGGGCTACTGCCATACTTTCGTGCTGAACGATTGGCGATCGCGCACGTTTTTAGCCCTCCTTCGTTCGCATTAGACGAGAGTCTGGAGAAACGTGAGCGATTTCGTCGAATCTAGAAACATATATTTTGCTGTTCATCGATTTTACACAGTTGGAAAATTTGTATTAAATTTAACACATTTTACATATCTCAAACGATTTGCCCAAATTTTTGTGTTAATTTAACACTCTAAATAAATATGTATTAAAATGTAATACATTATGTAAAAATTTACGCAAAAAATGTGTAACACTTTGAATATGGATACAATTTAAAAACAAATTATGGAAGTATATTTTTTCACAGTAAAATTACATTTATAACACGTTAAATTAACATCATTCCTCTTTTATTCATTTATTTTAGAATTCATGTTTTAAATTTACATTATTTTTGTATTAATTGTTCATTTACTTATAAATTGTTATTTTAACACTAAGAAATGTTAAATATCAATTTAACACAATAAAATATTTAAATAACATATTCACATTACGTAAAATTAATACTTAAAGGGATGCTTGAATACCGACGAAATGCTCATTCCGTATTTTTCAAACCATTTCGTTTTCCTTATACGAAATAAAAAATCCTTCTCCAGAATAAAAGAAAAAACGCAAATATCTTTGGAAAAGTACATATGTAACATTTTCTTGATGTACGTAATATTTTATTTGGAATTAAAAATCTGTTTTATCGACATCGATCAAGTTTGGCCGTCGCTCCAGCATTCCTTTAAATATGTTAAAAATTCAACACAAAGGCTTTAACAAAAACCGATTTTAACACAAGTACCAAATGTTTCTTTATTGAAAATTTGACATTAAAAATGTCCAAAAATTCTAAGAGTAACAGTTAGTTCCTCGCACCCTGTAACTATTCATCACATAAAAATGGAATAAATTATTTACGATATACTGAGCAAAGTCTTGATAATGTTTCTACAATGCCTCTACCAATATCATTTCCTTTAAATCCTAAAAGGTTAATACCACGTTATTAAATTTCTAGTTATTCCAGCATGAAAAACGCAAAATCTAGTTACTTTGTTTTAATTCCTTTTAGAATTGAGAGAGAGAGAGAGAGCGAGCAAAATGACAGAAATACAAGTTAATCACGCGGCGGTGTCAGATTCGTGGTGGATTCGTCACGCGCGTGAAACTAGCGCTCAGAATGTAAGTAGGAAAGGAGACTAATGTCGCTATCGTTAGCACAAGAACATCCTTCGACATTTCTTGCGATAGTTCAATTAGAAAGTGTAACCGCTAATCGTGTGCGCGCGGCCCTTGCATCAGTCGGAGGAATGGAGCGGCTTTTCTCCTTCCTCTTCGTGAATCGTGAAAATGCTGTACTGTCAATTGATCAACGCTCCAAGCCGGTGCTCCACGTTTATTCGGTTTTCACATCTTATTCAACCTACGTCGTTTCGCTATCGGCGCTTTTCTCGAGAGCACTCTCGCGAGACTTCTTATCAACCTTATCCGTACGACAAGCATGCGACGTTCGAGTGCGCTATCCTATAGTGGGTCAGAATCCCGAAAAGCCAGCCAAAAGTCGAAAAAAATTTCGAATTTTCGAAAATGTTGTTATTGTATTTGAAAAAGAACTAAATTCCCTATCAAATGTTGCCAACCCTAGAATTATACCTTCTACATCTCTCTCTCTCTCTCTCTCTCTCTCTCTCTCTTTCTCTCTCTCTCCCGGGAAAGGTCTAGGTCCCGGGAAAATTCCAACTGGATCTTGTTCTGGGTGAACAGACCTACAATTTGAGGAGAGTAACGATCCATCTGAACGCTTAGAACGCTTAGAACCTTCCTGAAATCGACCTTGAACTCGAAAACATTTTTTCACATTAATCGGGCTGTATTTCTTAAGGCGTACGTCGTAGAGTTAAATGAATTATTGCATCGTGTTCAGTGATCAAAAAAACATACGGTACTACATTTTAAAGCTGATTTAAGTCATTTTTCATCAAGTCAAACATGTATTAAGGAAAATCGAAACTTTGATTTAAGAATCGTTCACTAGCGACCTCTAAATCTTAATATTTTTTGATAAAAATTTAGGGTTATTCTTTTGGTATGAAATGGAAATTTTTGAATTAAGAGGCCGATTAAAAAAAATAATATATGTTACGGACAAAGTCTGCAAGTGGATATATGTATATAGTGTCGGCATTGCCCAGGCAATACTGACATTGTACAGCAGGCAACACTATATGAACTTTGCTCGTTACGTATATATTACATATATAATTTTTAAATTGAATCTAAGCCTTTAAAAAGTTATACATTTTGAAAGAAATAAATTTTCAATTATTTTCAAATATTTATGTATACCACCATGTTCCGAAGTCTTACTAATACCATCTCTTAGCTTATACTTTTCTCTCTCGAATCATTAAAAGTCCAGTTGCTTTCACCTGCTTTTGTGATATTTCGACAAGTTTTTGTACAAGCGCTCCGCGGTGTTTGTTTTGGTATCGATCGTTTGCCAAATATGTAAACAGACCGTGGCAGGTACAAGTTTTGTCCAAGAGTCTTTAGGGTCATACGGTACTATATGGGCAAGTATTTCAGGTAAAAGGATCAGGTACAGTACCGTTGAAAAGTTGAAGTGAAGGCATAATTATTTCTCGAGCATGCTAAAATGATTCATATATGTCAGTTTTTCGTAATCTAAAAAAGATGTGTCACTATTTTAAAGTATATATTTTTAGATTTTCAAAATGATGTCTTGATCGTTATTAAAAAAATTCTTTTACATATAATAAATAAATTCGTGCCCATATTGGATCCTCCATTTTGTTTTTCTGCAATTTCGATCTCGAATTCATAATCAGCGACCTCGAAAACCCCTTCTAATTTCGTAGAAATTGAAAAACTTTTATATTTTCGCCAATTTTTCGGAATTCTGGCTCACTATGCATCGCTTCAATCCCGAAAGTCTAACATGAAGAAGCGACACACAAAATATTAATTGCGTGTATCGTTCTGTGTTCCGTGTACATACATTGTGTACAATCAAAATATAAATTCTCCGATTTTTTAAATCGGACATAAGTGCTCCCAGATAGAACACAAATGATATCAATAGGATATCATTATGACTTCACTTGTTGCTCATAAGTAAACTTTATAAGTGACAAACGAAGTCATGATAACATCTTCATGATATTATTATGATTTCTGTGTTCTATCTAGGCCTGGAGTTCTCAAGCAGAACAAAACTTGATAACATTAAAATAGCTCCAAAATGATTGATAAAAGTCATTTTTCGATCATGATTTATTTTACCGTCGTTTGGATGTTATCGTGGTCCGTTGTTCCGTTTGGGATATCTATCTCGCGAGGAGAATTCTATTTCAACTCTCCTTATATCTCCTTTCCGGAATACCTGTTATCATCTGTGATTTGCATTAGGATCGCAAGCAAAGTATCCTTGGTCTCTAATTCACTGACGATCGAAAAAATTGATCAAGAAAGATAAAGTGGCCGAAGAAGAACGACAAGAAGAGCAGAAGGATGTCCTACGATAGAGGAGGAAGAGTTGGCCTAGAAACGCTGAGTCGGTGTTCCCAGGTAATGCGTTTCGCGGTGCGTCCAGAAGTGACGAGAAAGAAGACCGGGGCTGAGAAGAGAAGAGGGGTCGGTGGGGTAGTCTGTTCCCCACCTTCCGGAGCGGGGCGGGGGGCAGTCGGGCGGTAACCGTCCTCTCTTTTTGACGGCTGCTGTCGACGATGATGGTAATAGTAAATGGTCCGTGGAGAGGCTCTTTATTCCGTGCCTCCACTGGAAACGGGAGCACGCCACGTGAAAGTAGGAAGGGGAGGCTATAGTCGGGCTGACGTCGCTCCGTACGCTTCAGTCGTTCGTGGATCTCGAAGGACGATAGAGGTCGAAGAGGACACTTCCTCCTCTCCTGGCCTCGCGGAATCTTTCGGCACGCTCTTTCTCGAGCCTTCTCTCGATTTCCTTCTTCTTCTTCTTCTCCTTCTTCTTCTTCTTCTTTCATCACCGCTCTACTCCCGCAAGACCACAGTGACGAGGGTCTCAGCAATAGGATAATCGCCAGAGCGATTCCAGAAGGAATTCGTCGCCCGTGCGAACATACCGTTTTGTGAAGTCAGATTGGCAACGTCGTGATAGTATCGGAAGAATGCGTCGTCAGCTTTCACTCATCCTCGGGATTGTCCTGTTGGGCTGCCTTCAAGGTCGGTATCACTTTTAGAGATGTACTGAGACAGTGCCGCATGATCGAAATTATTCGAAAGCGATGCTGAGTGTCATTCGACGTGTTATTCTATATAAGTGCGTGCTCATTGTTTACTTGGGGGGGATTAAAGGATTGTTTTCTTGGGATTAAAGAAATAGCAAAGACGACAAGATCACGATAAATTAATTCTTAAGGCAATTCGAATGAAATGATGTCACGGTATATACATATATATATATATATACATTATATACACACTATTAAAAATGTCATGAAATTTAATGTCAAGTTCCACAAATTAAATTAAATTTTATGACATTAAATTAGATTTAATGTATGCGTAACTGAAAAGTATATTTATGTACAGGTACATAAAATTCAATGTACTTTTCATAAAATTTTACGAAGTTTAATACATTTTTTATTAAACTCTATGTAGATTTGCATAAAATTTAATACATGTGAAATTTATGTTACTTGTAGCTTCATTTTCATTGACAACATTAAATATTTTTAATGTAATTGTTTGAAATTTACTTTCATTAGTTTTATGGTATTTTACCATATTTGTCACCGTTTTTGAGATAATAGTCTGAGATAAGGGTCATCTTGTCTAGACCTGTGCACAATTTTTTTTGTAATCTAATATTTTTAATGATTTTTTCCTGGATAATTCTAATCAGATCTAGTGAGTTGTGCTGAACTTTCTTCCATTTAGGAATTAATTAAAATAGTAAAAAAGAGCAATTTGTTGATATTTCTTTATAATGGGTCGCTTTTCTCTTTTCTATTAATCTCCATTTCTTTTGCGATTTTTTAAAAAAGAAACCGGATAATTATTTACGCTGTCTCATCATTTCTTATACTCGTTACCACGACAATTCGATATCCATTCGCTTCATACGTGGGTAATTATGAAGCCAACAAAACCTGATTCGCTACCAGATGAATCCATTCATTACTCTACGAGGAACGGACGATCGAGAGTAAAATTCTCGTTAATGACCTCACAAATACTTAAATGATGTATATAACGTTACAATTCATGCAGAATATTAGAATCTGATTGATTGCGAAAGTAGTTCAAGCCATAAAATATTAAAATAGCAGCTTCACATGACAGGCAGCACTCACTTATAATCAAATTTGCATCAATTGCAGATTCATATTTCTACGCGACGTAGAATATAGTGTACACCTTAACTGATATTTTCTTAAACAGATATGAATCATTAAACTGAAGAAAGATATGTGGTACTTATGATTATGATTGCATAGTAAAATAATTAGAAACTCCATTTTTATGGTTACTACTATAATGTTAGTAATAAATAATAATCTTATATGTATAGTTCTCTCAAACATAGAAAAGTTTTACTATAAATTATGATAATTTAAAATATTAATATAGTAAAATATTAAATATAAATGGTGAATAAAATAAACACTTTTATATAGTAATGCAATCGTAATTATAGTGAAAAAAACCATTTTTTAACATTTGCTAATTATTTACAATAACTAAGAGTAAATATTATAGAGGTAATAATAACTAAGAGATATATTATAAGAAAGATTAAAGAAATAATCATTTTCAAATAGTGTGTGTGACTGTATTAATAGTACATTTGACTATATTTCTAACTAAAAATTTCTTATTTGTATTATAAAAACTGAAAAGAGAAAATAATTATGAAAATAATTATTTGCACTATATGTATATATATAAATACACGGGACCATAGCAACAGTATATTTGACTACATTTATAAATAAAAATGTACCATTTTCCTGAAAAAAAAAAAAGGAGAATTATAGAAAATATATATAAAGATTGAGAATAATATTAAATTGTCTATAAAATCATAATAAGGATAAATTTCATTATATTTTAAATTACTAGTTTTATGGCTCCTGTCACATTATCAATTCTTGTCTTTGTAGAACACATTAAGCTGGACGACATATGCACGTGTCCCATTTTAACTTTTACACTAAAATATCTCGAAATGTATAATACAAAAGATACGAAAAAAGAATTTCGTCCATAATGTAACCGTTATGTAACACTATGTGCTATATTACGTTTATATTGTAGAGTACGAAATTATAACATTGACGTTATGTTACTTTCAATTTGTGTCGATTGAGTTCTTATTATGATATATAGGTAAGGCGCTGTTTGTCTTTAAATTTCTATTTGTTGATATGACTTTTTTCTCTGAGTATAATGCGGGGTCTACAATAGAAGTCGTAGCGGTCGTAGGGTCTTAAGTCATAGAAAATTGACCAATCATAGTCGATTATTCGACTGTGATTGATTAATTTTTTACGACTTAAGACTCTACGATCGCTACGACTTCTATTGTAGACCCATAATACATAAAAAATAAAATATTGTTAATACGGTTTACTATAAACATATCGTTTCTTCGTGCAAACGAGAAGCAACAAGTAACCCAAACAGTAACCCAAAAAATGTCTAAAATCAGATTATAAGACGTTTTTTGCGTCTAAAAGATGACTTAAAGATATCTTAATTGTCATAATTTTAGACTTTGTGTTGTTTGGGAAACTAATGGTGACGTTATCGAAATTCGTACATGTGTGTATAGACATCTTCTTCTTTCCCGCACGGCGAAGGGTGTGAATCGATAGGGGGGCACCTATTGAACCCGTCGCAAGAAGCCTAGCATCCACAACCAAATGGAACTCTCTTTCAGGAAGAAAAAAAGAGGAGTGGGCGGGGAGGAATTTTTCGTTTTAATCTCTCGCACGCTCGCATTCTCGTGCGCGAGTCGACTCACGGGGCTGATCTCATTCCTCTTCCTCTCGACTCCTCGATTTACGTTCGCTGTATGGTCCTATTGCGTGATTCAATGGCGTAACTCCATTGGTACTTTTAGATATTTATTTGAATACGTCGCGTAAAAGATACTTGTACTCATACAGCACAAAAATTTACAATAACGTTTGCAATGTTGCCGCAATATTGCTAGAATTATAAATATGTACTGCAATTATATGGGTAATTACTCGGTTATAGTCGAATAAATTGGAAAATATACATTGCGAATGAACGTAATTAGTAACTAATGAAGAATCTTGTCTCGTTAGTAGCAATTCAAAGTAATATAATTTTCTTGCTTTGATTTATGTACTGAAAGAGAGCACGCCAATATAGAGAAACATTACGTAAAATTTATTCCTTTCGTGCCATTCTACTTAATGAAAAATTCCTAATCAACCACTTCATGGGAATTAACCTAATTCCGGAAGTATAAAGCAATTGTTGCATTATCTGCGCTACCATCAAATGAGAATTGTTTGTAACCATGAGATAAACTAACGTCGAGACTATCTCAATTTCTTCTACGATGTTATGGTGGAATGCACGCGGCGCAACCGGGAAATATGTGACGGGTTTCTTATGATATCGTAGTCGGAGTTCCGAACGATGGTTACGCTACTGCCGGGAGAGTGCATAAAGGGTCCCGTATAGGTCGCCTCGGGTGTTCGGCCGGGCACATATAACGCGCAAAACGATGGGGCTGATGCGCTTAATTAAGTATGCTAATCGTCAGCTGAAACTCGTTGCTCGTACAAACGAGTCTGGAAATCTATGGGACGCGAGATGCGCGCGTGAGAACTCGCGAGTAATGAGTAAACGCCATTGCCGGTACCTATAATGATAGCGAAACCCTCTTACACGTCTCGGTCGTAACGAACTTCCGATCCACGGTCTATTATGACGCCCGGTATGCATTTCGACCGCCGCGGCAGCCGAGTGAGAAAGTATTTTCAAATTATTGCGATGGCATCGCCATCGAGAGAGCCACTCGGCATGTTGTGCGATTTATCCCCTAATTAACTAATCACCAATAGTTTGTATTGTAATTAAATAGTTAAATGCGTGAGCATGCTTGAATCACTGCGTGATTTTATAAACCATGCAATTGGACTTCGTTGTGACCTTAATCACTGTTAATTATCCTAATTTATAAAGTATTGCAAAATGAGAATAATTCTTTGTTTAATATTGTATATTTTTATACTTTTTCAGTTTATTATGAATTTTTTATAACCTTTGTCTTGCTTTAAAAAAATTAAATTATTACGTCCATTTCTGTATTAAATAAATGATTAATCAATGGCATATTGAAAAATAATTAATATCTTGACATACACGATAATAATAAACAGTCATCGTTTTATTAGGTAAACAAGGTTTAAGATTTATTACGGAATGAGTTTTGATTATGCATTAATATTATTTAAATTTAAAAAATTTAATCACATGATGTTATTTAATTTAGGATGTGTTCAGGAAGACGCTAATGCTATTTGTATAATTCTATTATCATCATTCATTAGACACAAAACAAGAATAGAATGACACAAATAGCGCTAATAGCATCTCCTCGTACCCTTATATATGTATTTTACTGTTTTATTTGGGAATTTTATTAACTAATCGAATATATATATATATAAATGATAATTAAAAGTAAATAACAATTCATTAAAAGAGAGATGATCCGAACGATATCGGGATGCACCTGCTGTCTATTTAAATGCGAGGTCTTTTATGGGTGGGCAAACTCATCGATTGTATAACATTAAGGTGATTATATAGGACGCGTCTTCGTGTTCCGCACGAAAGATTAACCGTGACGGCTTCGTTCATAAAACAGACCTGATAATGAACTTATTATACATTGCACTCAGGCGAGAGATCTGATAATTATGAACGTAGATAGTGACCACAATCATACGAAAAATTGGGTGACAACGGACGTTGCCAATTAGTGCGAGGATCCCGTAATCGATAATTGTACAGAGTATAAGCAATCAGAGTAAACTATTTTTTAAGTACTACTCTTACTAACATAAGTACAAATTGAAATTTATTGATATGTCTGGTTTATTATTTATAATTAACGGTAGATTCGGTACCGTAGAATCGTGATCAGCTTCTCACGGTCAGCTGCCTTCAATGTTCGAATAATTATTGGTTATAAATTCATTTGACGCAATTTTATTGACATATTAAGGATATTAAAAAAACGAGGTAAAATGACGTTTCTTCTGTAATTCACTTGACCAGTCATATTCATGAACTACTAACGCTTGAAATACTAGTTAAATAATTTGCGACAGTGTGCCTCTTGATTGAATATTTAGTTAATCACAGAATCAGAGATGTAATTTGTATTATTAAGTTCGATGATATATACTTAGTGTCGAGCGCCCCGGGCAGTTAGCTGTCTATAGTGCTGAATGAATGATTCGTTAGTATCTTCTCGACAAAATATCCATATCATAAATATAATAAAATTCTCAGACTGCTTTTATACGCGATGCCGCAACGTGTAACAGAAAAATTCTTCCTATCTAAATCCTTTTACACCATTATAATAGATTCAGTAGTCTTTCAACTCTCTTTGGAGTCTTCATCAGCAAATCAATCTTAACCAAAGATAGTTCGTCAAGATTAAGTCACTATGCAGGTTGTCAAGTCTGAAGTAGACTCTATAATTCAAACATTAAATTATAAAAAACTAAAAACCTACTGAAGGAGCAACAAGCAACTCACTTTAACGGACTCCAAACATGTCAAGAAGCTTTGGAATAATGTTAAAATTCAAAAGAAACTAAAATTTCGATGCTCAGTTTAATTTTAATGAACATATTAAGAGAAAATCATCTAACGATCAGTTTTTGTACAAGTTATAGAGCCTGAAAGAAAAAGTGCGTACTCTTGGGCGGTCTTACCCTATATTGACTACTTTTCCATTCGCTGGATCAGATCTATTAACTTATAGATATTAATATAATCACTCGCGGGAAGGAAGAAAAAAAGAATTAAAAGAAATAAAAACATAACTTGTTTTTCAATTTATTTAACACTAGAACCGTAGGTCTAAATTGAGTCAATCTCGATTCAAGGTAAATTTGGTTGTTATGAGGAAGAGTTGCCATAAAAATAAATTTACTTGTAATTAATTATGATTATTTATGAAAAGTCACAAAAAATTAAAGCTCCATGTGCAAATCCAAATTAACTGGAAAAAAAATTTTCAGATAGATCCAAAATGGCACAGCCGCGGTTCTAATATCAAATAATTTATTAGATATGTACATATATTATCAAAGGATTCCTTAATTGAGTCTTTATGCGCAAAGATATATATATATATATACAGAGATAGAATCGTTGTAAATAATTGGATGAAACATTGTCGGGCTATTTGTATTAGCTTGTTAACAGGACAACCTGTTCAACTCGTTTCCTATTTCTTTTTGGTTAACCATTAATAACTTCAGTGTAATGTTGACTATCAGTATACTGAATAAAAGATTATCTATCTCACATTTATTTATAGTTATTCGCGATTCTATTAATTTAGTTCTTTATTTAAATATGATATTAAAAACTGTAACCTCTTTTTTGGTTAGATAATGCATTTGATTAGATAATGTTTAAAAAATATAATCTGTTTCTATATAATTTAAATAATCAATAAACTACTTCGTAATTTACAACCTTTTTACGAAAATTTGTATGTCATCTTAGATAAATTAACTAACTATTATTCTCTTCGGTTTTTGTAATTAATCGATCTTGAAAAAATATATAAAGTATGATCAATGACTGTATTTTCTTTTCTTACAATATTAATACTAATTGATTCACAAATTATTAGCTCCGTACATTAATCAGATGATTGATATTTCTAAATTTAGAATATGATTAGTTTATGACGACAGAAAGCTATATATTATAATTAAAAAAACAATTGTGAGTCCGTTTTACAATTAATTTTAATGAACCAAACGATTTATAATCGATATATGATCATTAGGCATCAAGCTAGTAGATAGCGAGTCCGACGATTGACTCTTTTGATCGTTTCGGGTTAAGCTTTAAACACCGTTATTATAGCCGATTCATCTTACCAGTCGATGCTCGACTTACTTTGCTGACCCGGAGACCTAGTGAATGTATTCTCGTGAATTTCAAATAAGTATCATACAAATGTATAGAATATGATCTATAGCAGCGATGTTTTATGCGAGTCTCGAACATTTATTGCATATGTGATTAATAATGACCCCATTTCAATCGCGCAATAGTAATTCTACAATTTAGCATCTCATCATATATTCACTATACTTTCATATATATCGCGAGTAATATATTTAATAGACTCTGACGAATCGTATACTATATATATATATATATACGGATGAAAAAAGGTCATACATAGGTCCGAAAATTCTTCTTTTGTGAGATATAAACACTTTTTGTTTGCGGAAGAATATTTTAAAGATTTGTTACTTGCTTAAAGAAATTGCAGAAAATGACTTTCTTGTGTTTCGCGATATAGAGGCTGAGTTTCTCTGCAGTTTCTGTTAACTCGTCCATACATGAAATTAAACATCTGCCCACTCGATATCCAAAATAAATCATCTTGGTAACACTATCTTAATTATGTAACGTGGCATGGGCCTTAATGGGTTAAAACATAATGATTCACCGCGCATCGATGATATTTCTCGCAATATTATTTTGAGATTGCTTGTTGGAAATACAGAAGCGATACATGTTGTTCGAGAAATCATAGATGAGAAAGTTGACGGGAAGATTCTTATAGGAAGAGGAATGAATGATTAACATGCAGCTCGCGTAATAAGCCATTAAATTCTCGTAGTTTGCGCGGACGATTGCGAGATAGTTTTCTCAGGCTGTTGAAGCTGCACAATTGTTTCTCGGCAGACACAAGATGGAACCTTGACCTAGACTTAAATAGGTATGGAGGTAAGGTGGAGGTCACTTTCATGTTTCTCGGTGAGAGGATATGGAAGTATCGCGATTAGATCTATCTTTGTCGAATTCAATAGCAAGAGCTTTCACTTCGAATTGTATCGAGTGGCTGTCATCAAGACAACCAATAAAACGTGATTCGAAAGACTTCAAGAGGTTGAAAATTAGAACCACACCTCGGTTCTAATCTTCTTTTGAGATAATTTTAGATCATTTATTAACGAAAATTAATAAGTCCTGTAGAAAGGAGACGAAAATAAAGCTATCAATGACTTTTGCTTCTCATTCCGCATTATCGATGAAACATTATTTTACATGATTGAAGATCACTGCTGTAAGTCATGAAGCGAGAAGGCATAAAGGTCAATGTTGGGATATATTTTTTATAAAACAGCCATTAGACACACTAAACGTCAGCGATCTATCCTCTCGAAACAATCTATAGCAGGCTCATTAAGGGCCAAGGTTATTATTACGAGTCTGATTGCCGTTAGTAGGGACAATTCATCTAATCGTTTAAATAATCATCAGTGATTACTACCTAAATGGTAAGAAATATGCAAAATTTTCGTATTTAATACATAAGCAAGAAAATTAATTAATTATGATATTCACAATAAGTAAGAAAGAATGATTATATCAGTCGAAGCTGGATCTTAAATGCTTTAAATAATTTCATGTGAATTTATATGCATTTGTAGTCTCTTGAATTGTGCGCCGAATTGATTTTTCGGACTTAGAAACGCAACTGAATTATTATAATAGTATCACAAAAGAAATTAACAAGCAAGTTAATAATTTTGATGCTCAATTGGCATCATTCTATAAAGATCTTAATATACTGAAAATCTGTAAATAAATGTGTATATAAATTCACATGAAATTATTTAAAGCACTTAAGATCCAGCTTCGACCGGTTTATTGAACACCCGAAGTGTTCATAAAAATTGATATATGTCTGTGAAGTGGAGTCTATGTTGAAAACGACAAAAAATTTCGAAATTGAAATCTTTACCATTTCTTAATTCAATATGGCGCTCCAGAGCTCATCCTGACAAAATTTGCTTCATATAAAAGCTATGCAATCTGATAGTAGTCCACAGACTAGTAGTTTGCATAAAGAAACAGTGTGGAGTTCTTAAAATTGGTTAGACGTCTAATTAAAACGTAATTGTTATACGAAAATTTATGTATACGGGAAAGAAGGATAAGATGACGAAGTGTGTAAGAGAATTGTGAATTTTTTAAAGTTAATAATAATTGAAGAGCAGATACTTAACTCATTAAATGCTTTAGGTAATAATACATAATCTATTATAGTTTGAATTCAATCCGACCACAAAAGTAGATACTATATTAAGAAATGTATTTTTGATGCACTCGCATGTAATTTTGTGATATTTATAGTTTCCTACTTCAGTGATAACGATCACTGCATCCAACAGACGACAATGCTTAGGGCCACTTCGACCAACTCTGATTAACTTTAATCGACAGTTAGTCCATTGGAATTGACTAAACACATATCTGTCATTGACAAATGTGATTTTTCAATTCCAGTGGACTAATCGTCGATTAAAGTTAATCAGAGTTGGTTGAAGTGGCCCTTAATGAGTTTTGCATCGATTAAATTATACTTTATATTTAGTCAATAGTCCTATTATTTTATCAGCGATTTCTATTCTCAATAGGAATATTAGAAGAATATGTTGTTTTATATATAAGTGTGGAAAATATAAATATAGCCTATTTTTGTAAAAAATTAGAAAAAACTATAAATTTTACCAAAATTATCAATAATTTATTATATAATAACTTTTATTAAAATTACCAATAAATTACCATAGTTTTACCGTAAGTAATTGTCAAATTAAATTTGACGATAATTTTACATCTCTATTTGTAGCATATACAATACTTTTTCGTTATTGAAATATTTATCAGGATTTTTAAGAAAAATATGTTATTTATTTTCCTTGAATCATTTTTATAATGCGAGATATGTTTACAGTTTTTTCTTTTCAACTATGTGAAAAGAGTGCATAATAATGTATACATCACAAATGAGGAATCTAATTTTTATCCTGGTTTCCAACTTGTCAATCGAAGCTATAATATTGCCTTTTTTCAAGGTTCTTGATACAATGATTTTTGACGATGTTTTTCTATTTTGAAATTATCCTATTTTTGCGAAATAGGTGATCTTTTAATTTTGTTGAGTAGGTATTTAGTAATTTCAGATGACAGCCATGCATAATCAAATTTATTTGGTTTATTTATATAAAATCTACGGGAAGTCTCGTCATATTTAGATTTTCAAAAAATAAGTCCTTTTGATTACATAAAAATGATGTATTACTTTTGAATATCAGACAAAATCAACAGAGTTAACAAAGAAGTACAAAATATAAATTTTACCAATACTATTGAAAACCTTGTTGATCCATGTGTAATTGAACGTGGCTGAATGCTACGCGATTACATTTATTTAAAATATATATCAATCGGCACGCACAAGCCGGACGAAGCTGCTAGCCTGCTCGCCGAGCGATTGAATATGATTGGTTGAATCTGTAGGTAACAACCAATCATATTCATTTGCTCGGTGAGCAAACTAGCCGTTTTGTTGTCTTGAACGCGCCCAATGGAAGGAGAATCGCCTATGTCGCCCATTTTATCGATTCCCTGAAGCCAACATCTGTGCGAGAGAAAAAGCTAGAGTCCCAAATATGCGCGATGCGCAGACCGCCGTCTGTGTGAGTTGTAAGTGTTCCTCAAATCCTCATACAGTTGGTCTGTTTTCTGTTACTGCACTAGACTGCACTCTTTCTCGCTTTCGACAAATATTAAACATATAGGTACTTATCTCATTTTAAATTTCAAAAGTGTACACTAGTTCAGCCACAAAAAACAGACTTATTAACAACAAAGTGGAACGGGGGAAAATGGGCTGAGTGGCAAATGTGCATTACAGTCAATTGGGACTTTATAGCTTTCTCTCTCGTACAGATGTTTGCTTCAGGGTCGATGTGTATCTTGAAATGAGATCAAATTACAAAAGTGAGCAAATTCACTAGATATTGACCAATTAAATTATGAATATTTGAGTAAATCTGCTCAGTTTTTTAATTTTTACTTCATTTTAAGATACACGACTTCCAGATTTAGCACTCAATTCCTCTTTCATTTATATGGATGTATATTCTAAGTACGCGACACAATGAATTATTAAGGTGCAACTGCGTTCTACGTGGTGGGTAGTCGTGCGCGGAAAAAGGCGAGAATGTGCGTACCGCAATTTTCACGCCGGCAAAGATAAAAAGAGAGCCAGTTACTGCCACATATATGGACAGAGAAGGAAGTAGCGCGATGCCTTTCCATCGGTGCGTTCTCGCCGTCGTATGTGTCGTAGCGACCGGTCGAAGGTTTCTCCGATCTAACGGATCGGAATCGCTTGTGTGCACACGCATGTACACGCACGCACGCACGCACGCAAGTGCAAGATCGTTTAGCACGAGCCGATCCGGGGAGACAGTTTTTCGTCCCAGTACTCCACTTACAACTCCGTCCACTTAGGCCGGTAATCATAGTTCGTTCTTATTTCAAGACTGTCTTAAGTAATATCTTAAGAGATTAATACGGCTATCTGATTAGTTTATAATATCTTAAGACTGATGTACTTACTCTAATAGTACAGATCTTCAAGGGATGTTCCAAAGAACATTCAAAGGATATCCGTATCTTCTAAGAACGTTCGCCAGAATGCCCCTCGAATAAAGTGTGCTATTAGGGTAATACAGTCTTAAATTGAGATAGCTATCATTCGTCATGCTTAATGACCGACGGCACATATATCAAATTCTTACGTTGATTTGCGCATATATGCAGGACTATGTGCATTCCTTGTGTCTAGTTAGGGATGTGCGATACATGTATCGATACACTCCTATAAGCGCACAATACTTTTTAATATTAAGTAATATTTTAGGCATATTCTTAGAATATTATAATAATATTATTTTAATTTTTTTTTTTAATAATATTCATATAACATTCTAGGAATATTTTACGCTTATAGGGACGTATCGTTAAGCGAAAAAAAATATTTGTAAAAATTGGTTACAAATAGTCTTTGAAGTCTGCAAGAGCAATTTCTAACCAACATTTTTGTAAAAAATCTTTATTTTGCATAACAATATGTGTATCGCAAATTCCTAGTGTATACAGAGGGATAGCTATAGGATAGGTTATAAGTACGTAAATGGAAAGCGGTTCTCGAGTGTGCGCGCTGCAGAAAGAGGATTCGACTAATTTGTATAATTAGCGGTCCTACCTCTTATTCCATATTTATTATACCTCTGTTCACCAACTCTTTGTTCCATTTGAGGGCCCTTTTTAGCTTTTCATAATACGACAAAAATTTAATTTAATTTGCTTCAGAGCGAACGTCCAATTGAAACCTCGCTTGAACCATAAAACTTTTTCCGGGAAAACTGACGGTGCGCACGTCTGACTGGCAATGCAATGCATTAATATTAGAAGAACCGAGGTAGCCAATTTGGCTCCTAGCGAACTAATACGGTTCAAACTAATATAACTTTTTTATAATATGATAACTGCTTTTTGTAATAAAATAAATTAATAAAATTAGCGATACTATTGTTAAAACATCCATAATTATCTGTACGTTTCATTTCTTTCCATTTGTTGTTTACGAAGAAAATGTGCTTGGAACCAAATTGGCTCTTACTGTCCTTTTAGGAGAATTGTCAAATCCGGTCCTTATAGTGTTAAAAAAAGTTGCTTTTCAATTACTCACCGTGCGTTGGAATTTGCTTGCAAATAAATTACACGGAGAGTTCAATACATCGATGCGCGGTGAATTAACATTTTAAAGTTCCTATCTTAGGATCGAACGGTAACGAATTCTACACGATATTTCGGTATCTGTTTTCCTGGAATTCAGGATCTCTTTGGATACGGATCAGGTCGCGCTTGTTCGTTGGACGAGACTTGAATACCAAATGTAATTGGCAAGAACGATGGAGATGTAACGTCGTCGTCGTACAATGTTTTATTTTAGACACAGACTACAATTAGCAACCTCACCTGCAAATTACCGGCGCTCAATATCCCCGAGCGTTAACTTTTGTTGTGATGTACTAAATAAAGCCATATTATCGAGAGCTGTCAGTTATCCATGCGTTTGCACCGTAGATCTATTACGATATGAACGTCAGAAATCGTCGGGTTATTATATACATTTTGATAGTATACCTTTCGATTGAAGCGAAATAAAGATCAATAACAAATCAATAGCTATGTGGTTTATTAAGGATGCTGGTGATCAAATTGAGGGGACATTGCAGATCGATATAAATCTCCGAATTTACTGAACGGAATAAAAAATTCTATTACAGGATTAAAGAAGACGCAAAATTTAGTGGTGCTGCAGTGGACTTTATACTAAAATCGAAAAAAAAGTTAAAAACTCACATTTTTTTCAACACGTAGAACTATCACCTAACGTAGATGTTTCCTTAATACAAAAGTTTTATAGCTCTTATAGACAAAATGATAGTTCAGCACCCAGCATTTTACGTGCACAAACAATACTGACGACTAGACTACACGCTGTGTTATTTCGATGCTTTATAAATATTCTATAAAGATGAATATATTCATCGTCATCAAACTTTTAAGCCCGGTTGCACCAACGTTACTTTGACTTTAAGTGAGGCTTGAAACTCTCTATCTCTCCCTCTTTTTCAGCTTTAAAGAGAGAAAGTGAGAGTTTTAAGCCTTACACACTAATTATATAGCGTTATTCCTGATAAAAAAATTGAGTCAAAAAGTCCTGATCCATTTTTTTTTACAATGTTCATTGAAGCGATTGAGTAAAGTTAATCCAATCTTTAAACCATCCTTTCCGCGCGAGTTGCGCTATCGAGCATAGGGGGGGGTACTTGGATTTTTCACAAATGTCGCGATTTTTATTTTCCGATGTCCCTCTTTCGATGTTATCGTGAGCATAGAAATGGGAAATTTATAGTATTTCGCGGGAGATAGATCGAGTAGGAAGGCCGCTTCTTTATTCTTGTACGCGAGTGTCCAGTCGGCCGTATCACACGATTTAATTAATTTTTTGTTAGGCGTTGAAATACGATATCTGCTTCTATACAGTTATAACAGATCGCAGCGAACCGGTGCAATCGCGTGCATGCTGCCGATTGATGTATGTATATTCGTGTAACTTCTTCGACCAACATTTCGAAAATCCTGTTGGTTAAATAGTCGTAACGTTCTTTCAGTTTCTTGATTCAAATTGTATTGTCATCCTATGATACAACGTTAGATTCATCGTTTACTTAATAATTGATTATATCAATATTATCAATATTGAAATCGTATCAATATGAATGAGAACATAATGACAATAAACATAACTACAATAAGAGTGATAAATTTTTATGCTATTTACAGATGGTAATTTTCAATATTGAAAAGAAATTTGGAGAAAACAAAGCAATAGGAGTGAGGCGCGGTAGTTGTTACACAAATAATATACCGATATAACACAACCCTCTTTACTAAAAAACGCGCTTACATGTTTCAGTTCATTTTTGAGCCCTCTTCAGAGACAAATCACCCTAATATGTTCAATGTGTGCTTAATAACTACCTTATCATGGTCAGCTCCACTACACTAAAATCTCTATACAAGAATTACACACAGATGAATGTTAAAAAGAAAAGAGAAGAATAATTATTGGAATAATCAGAGATAAGATTTTGGAAAACTTTTATAAATTTAAATTACAATGAAAGTAAAGAAGCTCACCACGAACATAAAACACCATATCGCAAACATTACATAACAATTATTAGTTCAAAAACCAATTTTTGACTTGTTGGCTAGTCAGTGTCAGATGAAGTATGTTACTTTTAAATTTAGATAAAATTCTTTAAATTTAAAATTCTAAAGTTAACTTGTTATTAAATTCTAAAAAAATAAAGAATCAGAAAACGATCGAAAATCAAGATGGAAAGACTTCGTACTATGCAAGAACGATACTGACTTCTCCAAAATTTTTTTTAATAGTAAGGAGTTCTTGTAGATTGATTTATGATTTCAATATTGATTTCATCAATAAAATTAAATTATTAATTAATTTCTTTGATCATAATGATTAAATTTTAATAACTAAATTAAATACATATGTATCTTTGCATTGTGAAATGATAGTTGTATTTACATATAATGTTTATTAGTTCTTACAGTCTTACTCTATGTTATACTTATATATTTTGTGTGCTATAGTTTTAAGGGTTGAAGAAATAATTGAATTATTGTGCGAATGATTCTGTTATAGTTTTACAAATAAAATCAATACTTTATTGAAGATTACAGCCCTTATTTACTTATAGGAAATCATAGTACTCGTAGCACTCGACTAGTATCTCAAAGCCTCTGAAGAGTCTACGCTTTTGATCAACCTATGTATGCTAGGAGCAATGCAGCTCTCGTCACGTGCCGCAAAGTCGATAAATCTTGCGAGTGCTGCCGCATGCCATTGTCATTTCAAACGATGTAGCTTTAAGTCCTCCTTAAGGCCGGTTCTAGGACGTGCGCGAAAGAAAGAGAGAGAGAGAGAGATTGCGTTCAAGTTGTGCTGATAACGTTCCTTTAGACACTATACACGATCGTCATGTCCATTACACAATCGTTAAGCCTTTTCTAAACTAATTCTCTAATATATTTCAATTTGTATAAAAAAAATATTAGCATTTAAAGAGATAAAAACATTTAACTTAAAAAGAAAAAAGTTAATGAATTAAAGTTTAAAAGTAACTAGATCAAAAGTTAAAAATTTATTTATTTAAAATTAACTAAATTAAGTTAAAAGTTATTAATTTTTTAACTTCTTTAACTTTTAATTTAGAGGAGATGGTAGTATTACGGCCCCCCATTTACATTTTATATAATAATTCGGTTAATAATCAAAATTTAAATTTAAAACTTAACGATTACATTCGTCAAAGTGTTGTTCAATCGATTCTAAATTCAAAGTTACGAAACATTTACTACAGAGGACATTATTTATAAAAATAAATGGCGACATAATTTCATAAGTAATCATTAGGATTCGCTATATACCCAAATAACACAAGACGTTTGGGATCATCTTGACTATATCCCAGGACGTCCTCAGAACATCATCTTCAGAACTTTTAGGACAGTTTCAGGACATCCTCAGGTCCTGGGATCCTGGGAATAATCTCGGGACGTTCTGGGGACAGCTTAAAGACGTTATCTTCAGGATTTTCTAGGACAGTCTCAGAACATCATGAGGACATATTTTGAATGTTTCGATCTTTTGTGTATGTGTGTGTGTATATGTTGTGTGTGCACGCACGCACACATGATCTCCTCAAATATTAACAATACTGTCAGCAGAGGCATGAAATTAAGAATGGTTATAGTAGGAGGTATAACGTTGGCAATGACTCGATCACAAGCGTACAATAAGCTCAGCGTAAATGTATTAGGCTACCGTTCTAGGGATCGCAGGTTCAAATCTTACCAGCGATACGTTTTTCAATAATTAATTGTAGTTAATAAAACAGAATATAGGTATGCGAAACAGTAAAAATATAAATTGAATTGAAAAAATAAAAAGTAATAAAAAAAGTTAAGGTGCTATTTCATTTGTGCGTTTTTGTCGTATGACAAATGTGTGCAGAACAGAGAGGTCCTTGGATCTCTCTATTTTATAGCCAATCAACAGGCTTGAAAAATTTGTCGTATGACGAAAACGCATAAATGAAATTTATGCCCACCCTTATTTTAATTTGAATATTGAAATTGTTTTAATCCTCAATTCTTCGGCTCATTCATATAAGAAAGAGGGTAAAATAATTTTGTCTGTAATTATATCTCTCGGTACACCACTGAACAGAGAGGCAAGGTGAAGCAAGGCCTCGTTAATGCAACACCGTACGGACGTGTTACGGGACAATGCTATGAGGAAGACGAGATCGTTTCGCAGCGATAAAGAGCGCGGTAGAACCGACCGACCGGGGTGATCGGCCAACCCAATGTGTTTGCCGTTGCACGCATGGAATAGTCTGATCAGAGCACGAGCTCTTGCAATTTTGACGCTATCGATTGCAAATGATTTATGAGGCATTCTGATAGACGAAACGGACATTATCGGTAATGGTACATCTTGAGAGCGCGTAATTACGCCAAGACATACCGAAAGATCAGTCGAGATCGTAGTCAAAAGCGGACGATCATTAAGTATCCATACAGCACAGAAAAAGTGCAGAAACATTTCATAGCAATATTGAAAAAATATTGCGAAATGTTGTTGTGAAGTAGTATTGTAAAAAATCTTTGTAATGTCTTTATAATATTGAATTACAATATTGCAGCAATGCTACTGCAAGCTTCTGTATTGTATTGGTTATTTTCAAACTAATCGTAGACGTAATTGATGTAAGACCGTAGCTCTCATTATTGACAAAATTGGATGAAGGCGAAAGTATCAATTAAACGATAGAAGAGTGCATATCAGCAGAAGAAACTGTAAACTGTAATAATTGGAAAGCACCGCAATTTTTGTTGTTTGTCGAAATAATACGTCTGTATTTGCTAGAAACTCCCATTTGTGCACTCTGTGCTAATATTTATACAATCGTATCGCGACTACGCGCGTTATCGTAACGATGCTATGCAAACCGGTTATAATGACTGATATACTATCATAAAGATGTGCATCATCGAATCATCATGCGCTCACTGATTTACTTGCTAAGATCGCTTTATCATTGCGAGAATCTATATAACATCGACATCGTTAAAGATACTAAAATAGATAATAAAATTTATCATACTACGCGTCATTGAAAAGATACAGATATTCACGATTATTTATATAACATATTAATTATAGAATATTTAGTATATAAAAATATACGTCTTTAATATCTTTAAATACTAATACAAGATTTAAAGGAATTATAATTAATCAAGTATAGAAAATAAGGTGAATTGACAATAACGCCCTCAGCTCCGATGATTTTGACCTTGATATATATTATCAAGGTCATGAACCTGAGTGACTTTTAGAAGGTTTTAGTCTGCGCTCGTTATTTGTTTAAAAGTTATTAACAAAAAAAGCTTTAAAAAGACATTTTATTTCTACCACATACAATATTAAGAACTATCCCACATTTTCCCTTGCTTACATAATGACTTTCCACGCGAAGCGACCACGATCAAGTTCGGTAATCGGTTTAGGATCCTCAGCTTTATCGCTCAAACAAGGTCCATTCACATTTTGTCCAAGGCACAAAAAAAACACCAGCCACACTAAATTTGATGAGAAAATCGGAGAAAAAATTAAAAATTCACTTTATTTCAGCACTTACAGTTGCCTCTCTCAGGTTACAATTCCCTTAGTGCAGAAATTCTGTAGGTCGTACATACCAAACTTATGTTGTCTCACTTAAGGGGATCCTAAGCCATTTGTATTACTGACTAATCATAATTTTTGTTTAACAATTACTTTTTTCCTCTTTTACAGATTCGAAAATCTTTTTCAGTAATACAAATGGCTTTAGGATCCCCTTAAATGGGAGAACATAAGATAGTTCCTAATATTGCGTATCTATCAGAAAACAGGGCTTTTTTGTTAATAACTTTTGAACAAATAACGAGTGCAGGCTGAAATCTTCTGAAAGTCACTTAGACTCATGACCTTGACAATTATATGTCATGGTCACCTAAGCTGGATCCGTTATTGTCAATATTTACCAAAAATAATTGAAAGATGATATAATTTGATTTAGTACCTCCATTTAATGTGAAATATGAGGCGAGAAAGAAATATTGAGACCCCGAAGTACATGTCGAAAAATATAAGTTTCATAGAAAACTATTTCAGATAAAAGTTGTAGGATTTAAAAAGATCTATCTACCGGTCTTATCAATTTGATCTTAGGTCAGGTTAAGGTTACATCGATTTTTTAACCTCCATTTTCTATTGCAGGAAACCTCCATTTTCTATTGCATTTTAAGTACGTTTTGAATTATAAGGCTTGAAAGTTACATTACCGCTAGCATTATCTAAGGTGTTCAACTGATGATGAAAATCTTTTAAATGTTGTTTAGGGTCATGACATTGATAACATTTGTCAAGATCAAGGCCTTTGGAAGTTATTTTTCTAATTTTTATTTTTAGTGTAAAAATGATTCAATAAGAAAATGTTCAATGCGACAACAACGCCAGACAATTCAATAATTTATGTCCTTTTTGCTCCTCGTGTGTAATAAAGAAGGTTTACTTTGCCGAAGGAAACTTTCCTGCATCGCGTAGTAATAGAAATTGCAAGCTAACAATCTGATTGTGAGCGCTTCTATCAATTTCTAAGTGAATGCAATGTTAAGAATTAATTTAATAAGATCGCGTAGTGATAATTTTGACTGCAACGCATTGCTGTCGGAAGGAAACGTTTAACTGGACGATTATTTGCCACGCCGGTGGTTTAATAATCGTAAAGTCTCGATAAGTCGATGGAAAGGACGTGTAAGAGGAGAAGAAGAGAATGGTGATTTCTCTAACAACACATTTAACTTTTTTTCGTAAAATAGCTTCACCACGAAGTAACGGCACACTTGGTAACTGTGCCATTAAAAGTTGCAAAATCTTTAGTTTAGTTGACTGGCCAATAACCGTAAGACGCAATAAGTGCTTCCTCTAATTTGTCACGAGTTCTAACGAGTAATTCCATATCGAAGGATTTTCGAGGAATCGCAAGAAAAAAGAGGAAACTGACACACATAACTCCGGTGCGAGTCCGATTCACGTATACGTACTGCGTGAACTTGTAGCTACATAATATACGCAATCGTTCTGCTATCAATTATCGGCACGGCCGTTGTTCATCTTGCCTTGCATTACTTTTATTTCTAATTTGTGCGACGCGACGAGATCTAACCATCACGCGCGCACTGGGCGACCAATTTTCCTCGATCCCGGCCGCAAAAAATTGAACCTCTAAGCTCTAAATTGTCGTTCTAATTATACAAAAAGAGATTGATGGGAAAGACAAATAAAGGAAAGCGTGAAGGAGAAAGGGGAAGAAAGTGAACTCATATTAATGAAATTAATTGATAGATTCTTGAAGACGCTGTATTTCAAACATGCCATCGAGAGCATATAGCATCCGACCAGCTGATCATCTCATAACTCTTCGCTGAAAATAGTCTACGCGGGAAGGAGAAGCAAGAGAAACGGCGCTTGTCATTAATTGTTTTATTTACCAGCCGCGCGACAAGCATCGATATGCATTCGTATTCCTATATATGAAATGGTTCTGGTTCGTTAAACTGATTCTTTATTTCATCCATTATCGATCTCGATGTCGTGCTCATGCGACTCCATGCCTTCCACATTGCAGACTCTCGTTTAAAGGACAAAAATTCGAAGAGCAGCATCCACCCGATCATCGGTGCATCCTTGCCACAGTTCACCGACCCGCATGTGTTGCTTCTCTCGTCCCTTCTTCCTTTTCTCCTCTTCCTTTTCCTTCTCTCCGAGCGCATTCAATGTGCACCGTACCGCATGCATACACGCGCGCGACCCGCAGTTTCTATGGCCCTATAATTCGATCTGCATTGTTCACCAATCGCCTATTACCGCTTATCCAAACGTCGGTCTGCTTATTGGCATAATTGATTCATTTAATCATGTCAGGAAGGAGGGATGGATAATCACTTATCTAGTCGTCTGCGAACAGATCCCGATCAAATTCTTCGGTGCGAAAAGGTCACGTGTCATTCACCGCAAAAATATAAGGGGGGCGCGACCATTTAATACTGCACGGAATAATCAGAAAGAACAGTTTTACTAAAGTATCTAAAAAATTTATTTAGATACAAATCTGAAGATAATTTTGTTAAACCATCAAAATAATTATGTAAGATGCTCAAGATGGTTGCAGAGACTGTCAAAATTTTTTCAGCATTACTCATCATGCTTGAGCGTTCTACATAATTATTTTAATAGTCAACAAAATTATTTTCGCATCTGTGTGTGTATTTAATTAAATTTTTTAATATTTCAGCAAAACTATTCTTCTAGATATACATATAATATTTTTTCCGCTTTTTTATTTATATTCAATTGTCTTATATACTACACACTTATATTTATTTTATTTATGTGTATCACGGAAAATAATAGTTTCAGATTGACTCATGATTGATTAATGTGCGAAAATGTGTTAATTACCCCATTGCATTCAGCATCTTATGAAACGACACACTAATTAATTAAAACGCTCATTGACCTATATTTTTCAGTTTTATTTAATGACGTGAATTGCTGCAATCAACATATTAAAATAACGCGTAACAATACTGACGAAACGAATAACGCGAAATGTTATTATTTCTAATATTTAGTTACACACTCACACCCGTTAATATAGAAATTATCTCGAGTAATTGTTCAAATTATTTAAATATAATTGTAATCCTCTTTTGAAAAGATTGCAGAGCCATCCGATAGGACGACTATTGCAAAGGAAGAGAATAAATACTCGTATAAAGCATGTAAGCGATTAAAGCAATTATTGCGCCGAGAATCATTCCGTAAGTGTACATGAGGAATGTAACGTCGTTTGAAAGTTTATTACGCGTGTGAAATATCTCATAATGGAAATCTGTTTCTTTCTAATTATTATTCCATCTCGTGTAGAGTATAGTGAAAATGATGAAGGGAGGTAAGCGCAGCGCATCAAGCGGCACAACTAAAAAGACGAGTGATTGATAGGTGGAGTGGGTTACAGAGTAGCGCAATAATACGATTGATTCCATGATGTACAATCGAAAGAACGTCTGTAAACGCATATTATAGAACAACACTTTCGGCTTCTCCGAGAGTGACATCTTTCAAAATCCACCCACGATACTTGCGATGAAATCAATTTAGACATCACAAGATGTTGATATATAGGATGTAATTTAAAAAACGCCCACGAACCATATAGCGCTTATGCGGTATATAGTGTTTCCGATCAAAAACTGAGCCTAAAATTTATGAACCATTTTGTAATTTTCACAATTTTTTTTACTTACCGCTTATTCGGCAATTTTCAGAAATTAATATCTCGTTAACTAGTGCGAAATCATCCTGTATACGGTGACGCAAGTCCGGACCGATCGATAAATTGTAATCAGCGTAATTATACAGTTGCTTAAGTAAACCTGCTTTTACGCCTGTCCGCGTGACATACGTTGTGCATAGCCGGGATGTTCTGATTTTCCATGGATGATGGAATGCAAAGGACCCTGTTTTGGTCAGTTATCAAGAGACATATATGCTTAAAAATATTGAAAAAACAGCAGGACGGTAAAAAAAGCCTCTCACTTCCCTTCGCTGAAGTACCAGTTGAGTTTTCGTTTGAGTTTCGTAAATTTGGTGTAAACGTTTTTTTAAGTGGAAAGAATGAAGCTGGTTGATTACAGTCTAATTTACGAAATTAATAAATAATGCTTGAAAAAAGCAATCCCACCGCGCTTTCGATTGGAGGATCATAACGCATAATGAAGCTCGTCTCGAGGCTTTTCTCTATACACGACGAAATCGATGAACAACCGCGCCTTCGAACGCCCGGTACATCTCTAACTGTAAAGCTCGATTTTATAATTTGTTATATATTATGCGATCCGGTATGGAACGAGTGCCGTAAATCCCGTGTGCTGTTGACCCGACGCTCGCTGGACCGAGACCGACGGCTAGCGCGGATCTGCAAGCGGTAGATATCTGCCTCGGACGGTCAACCGGAAGTAATTAAGGTTTCGACAGAGAATCTCCTTGAGGATAGACGCCAAAAAGAGCGACGACGAGAGATAGTTCGTCGGGAAATTACGTTACATCTCTCTCTCTCTCTCTCTCTCTCTCTCTCTATCTATCTACCTACCTATCTATCTCTATCTCTATCTGCGCAGATGATTCTGTTTTTTATAATTTTAGTCTGAATATTATAGAACGGTTCTGTTCTGTATTATATAACTTTAGTCTGTTATATTATATTATATTTTTTCTTTCTTTGATTTCTTTCTCATGTTATCGGATTTAAATTCTATTTTGCGATGTATCTCGCTTTTCTTCTGCTCATTTCGTTTGTATTATTTTGTCATTCTATTCGTTTATTTTGTTATCTCATTTTATCGTTATCATAATATTGTATCTGTATGTTAAGGTTTTTAGAGGGTTCGTCTTAAAACCGAATAAACGCCCTTTCTTTCTCTCTCTCTTTCTCTCTCTCTCCTTCTCCTCCTTCTTCTCCCCCTATTCTTTTCACCGCACGGCCTTAAATATTACTTCTATACGGCCTACATATTTTTGCTCGTGTAGAATACCCCATTAACGATTTAATATACCGCTTCGCATCCTCGCGTATTATAATACTGCGAAAGAGACGATGTACTAGTGATGTACAGCAGCCTTTATTTCTCATTTAAAAAAACCGCGATACTGTGCGGTAATATACCCAGTTTTCGTTATTTCCGTGTGATCTAGGCGCTTTAATTAATGACTAAGGTAAACTTGGGTAAGATGGCTATCTTTAAAATGCAAAAAAACATACTTTAATGTTTGTTATGACGGAAAAGATATATTATAATAACACTATTAAAGATAACTAAAATTAAAGTTTCTTTGCATTTTAAAGATAGCCATTTCTTACCAAATTTACCCTACACAACTTCGATCTTGCCTTTGTGACGCCTTACAGTCATAAAGTTTCATAATCGAGAAGCGTTCGGCATGTAGCGAGAACTATCGTTACGGAATTAATTTTACGTGTGTTCGCGCGCGATAAATATTTTTCCCGCCCTCGAGATTGTTAATAATCGTTTAGAAATGCGTGCGTATACCTTAGGAACGCCGGGTAATGCATTTCATAAGCCTCACGTCGCGATCGGATCGCTACGCGATCGTGTCAGGGTGATTTTATCCGATATATCGCGTATTAAACGTGCTCTTCCGCATTCAATTATTTAATGGACTTCTTATTTAATAGATTGCAGTATCCTGAGATATTTGAGTAATCGTTTCGTCAGAATGAGGATTCCTCATTGAGAGACCTGTATAATTGTGCGTATTCCATATTATTAGTTAAACCATGGATATGACTCAGGTTGATTCCGGCCATGACAGTCGGAATCACGGAAAAGTACGACCAATCAGAATCTTTTAAGTTTAGCATGTTGTACAAACTAATAATTCTGATTGGTCGTACGATTTTTCCGAGATTCCGTTTTCTGACTGTCACGTCATGGGGAAGCACCCTCACTTTTTCCATTTAGAATATTTATTTTTTGCTGACTCGGCTTCTCCTGTGCCGATCGCGTTACATCATGTATGCTTAAACATTATGATTATTAAGGTTACAATTATGTCATTAAAATAATAGGTACTCTCTTAACACGTGAGGTATGTGATAGTGCAAGATTAGGTTATATCGTGATGACGTATAACAAAACGAAGCACCTAACAGTAAATGTTACACTTTTTTCTTTTTTCTCTTTTTTCTCCAGCTTTAATCAGAGTACCGTTGACGCTTAAACTTTGTTTTTTTAACAGTACACGAGCATACTCGTTAAAATACATTCTATTAAATGAGCATGGAAGCCGTACAATTTAGTGAAATATCGTACATTCCACGATGGCGATGAGATGCCATTAAGATAATACAATTACCTTTGATTACGATTTGATTAATATTACTACAACCGCGCTTTAAGTGTAATCGTTATTATGCATACATTCTCCTTCTTAATATCAACATAATTTTTCTTACGTTGCAATCAAATATTTCTTTTTACTTATTGTTAGTAAAAAAAGAAATATTTGGTTCTCTACGTCCATCTCTATTTTTAGAACAGCTGCTGCCCCCAACAGCACAAAACTTGCAGCAATATTGCTGCAAGTTTTATGTTGTTGAGGTCTCTTTATCGTTTCCCGTTTTTAATTCCATATATTTTCGTCGCACGTTGTAAATGCCAAATTTTTACTCACTATCGTATGATTCTTCTTTCTATTCTATTTGTTATTTCAATTGTATTAAGATTTAGCTTCGTAAACAGTACTATTGCTGATGCCTCATCTTTTGAGGTGCTACGTTAAATTACACTGTACTTATGTTGACAAATTTATACTATCTTGTACGTCAATAAAGCTTCTATTTTTTTTCACGCAGATTACGTGTCCAGTGCGTGTCCCAGGATATGTCCGCCGAGTGGCGAACCCGTTTGCGGTAGCGACGGTGTCATATACGCATCGCAGTGTGAAATGCGGAAGAAGATGTGCGGAAAGGGTAAGGCGCGCTTTTAATTACAATAGTTATTATAGTAACACGCGCTCCGATTCACTCACCGCGAGATTACAGTTTTCTTTTCCCTCTCCGAGACGCTGGTCGCTAGAAGTATATCGTGGTAACTCTGTACGATTTCGTTATCCCGTTTTGTATATTAACTGACCGTAAGGATAGGCCCATTAGTAGCGGTCTATCGAGAAATATAACCGCGGCGGGCGCGCACTTCAATTACAATTGCAGAAATAATACGACCTTCATTCGCCGATTTTCATCGCGATATTATCGTGCTTCACGGCGTAAACGGTCACGATAAAGAGATTCCTATTCGTATTCTTTTTCTACCGGTGATAACAGCCTATGGTAACGAGGATCCGTTCATTTGTATAATAGATGGCCGTGATAAATTATACGTAGCTACAAAACGAATCGCGATTTCCTAGAGCGTCGAAACGAACTATTTACGCGTCAGAGTATTAGATTATTTGTTCGTCGTAGAAGATGAGGTCATGTGTATATACGCGATCTCGTTTCGCTTAATGACCGCGCAAAATCTAAGTATCTAAGTATCTCATTATTTCGCCGTCGTACGCTCATTTAGGCATTACCGTGGCTACGGAGAAGACGGCTTGCCTGAGGTCATCCGGTAGCAAGTGCGAGCATCGCTGTCCGGGCGATCAAGATCCGGTATGCGGCACCGATGGGCGTACCTACCTGAACAAGTGTATGCTCAGGGTAGAGATCTGCCGAGTCGGAATCGAGCTGTCTCATCTTGGGCCCTGCAACAATATTTCGGCTCACAGGGAGAACTGCCCAGTCTCGTGCGATTACGCGCCGCTCGATGGACCGGTTTGCGGAAGCGATGGAAACGTTTACAAGTCCACGTGTCAGATGAAGCTGCTCACTTGCGGGTACGTTGAAGGTCGACCTCGATTACGGTTACGAACGACAGAGCTACGTGGATCGGAAATTTTTAAATCTACGAAAATCATGTTTGGTCTCTGTAGTCTCGTATTTGTCTAAAATAGTCCAGAATTATTTTTTTTCACGCAATAAAGTCAGATCTCTATTCATAATTATATTAATGGCTATACCTCATTTATTATTTCTTCCATTTTTTGCATGGAAAAAAATTTTTTTTATAAATAATTCTGTAATTCACTACAGATGTTGTTGCAGTCGTTTCTCATCGTAAAACGTAAAACGTAAAAGAGTTTATTCTTTAAGTTTAACATAAAACTAGTCTGACCGCAAAACGATTTTAATTTTTTCGGTTCGCAGCCAAGGCGTCGTGCGTACGAATAAGAAGCACTGTCAGACCACAAGACATTGTCGTGAATCGTGCTGGCGTGGTGCCAAGCCTGCCTGCGGTAGCGACGGCATTTTGTACTCGAACACCTGCAAAATGCGGGCGAAAAATTGCGGGTAAGCGGTAAATCCTCAATGAATTCAACATATGACTGGGACCACGCAGAATCTTCCAACAAAACTCATAAGCCCCACCCTTTCTCCTCTGCTTCTTTTATCTCAGTGTTGCTCCCCATACGCATTTAATTATTCATGAATCACTCCCCCGTGCTCTTCGTTATAACCCTTTGCTTAATTTAAAGAACATTCGAGCTAACTCATCCTTCGCCTCTTTTCACCTGGATTATTGTCTAAATATTAGATTTGTTAGAACGCGAAGCAACTCGTGCGACCTAACTCCTCAATATTTGAATTTTTATTTGGACAATTGATGGATTGGCTTTAATCCTTATCTAATTATGTTTTAGCATGCAAACTTCGTCGCGGTTTTATTCGACACAAAGATTTCATTAAGCTCCAACAATACTTATTGGATTGTGCCTTTCAGCAAGCACGTCTTTGAAGTACCGATGTCGTTTTGTATATCTCGAGAACGGACATCCGGAAGCAACGCGTGTCCCTTGGATTGCAAAGACGAGCCGGAAGTATCGGTTTGCGGATCGGATGGAAATATATACAGGAACGAGTGCGAGATGCAAATGCTAAACTGCGGGTGCGTATATATTTGTATTCACCTACCATATCGCTCCCTAATTAACTTCAAAAATGACACAACTCAAAAAATTAATATAGCGAATTAAATTGTACGGATTAGCGTGCACTGGTGCATATTAAATTATACACTGATTTAATCTAAGTGTACAAATAAATACAAATATTCTAAATTATAAAAGACATATTTTACTTAATAGCACAACAACATCTATTAAGGATTTCATGATTTAATGATTTAATCCGTTTTTATATTTATATTAAATATACATTTTTATGATAATTTGTATACGATGGCTTTAATATTCGTCAGTGCGCACTGAATGCGTTTAATCAAATTCGCTACAAGTTTTTCAGAAAACAGGAAAAATTGTTTTTTTCGATTGTCATCTTTGTTTCATAATTCTTAAAACTACTCTTTAAAAAACTACTCTTTTTGAATTGTGAATTAACGATTTTAACGATTTTTTTTAAACGACTCTCGAGTGGTAATAATTTTGATGACTTATTTTAAAATTACCCTTTTTCAGTTGTCATGATCTTTTATGAAGTTAAGATACACTTTTGAAATAAGGGAGAGTTATATGAATTATAAATATATTTAAGTATCATTAAATTGATGCAGTGGAAAACAAATAATCAAACTTATTAACAACACTCCTTTTTTTAAAAAATTCAATTTACTTACTTTTTTGTTATGTGAATAACTAACCATCAAATGTAAGTCTTTAGCCAAATGTTAATCAACAGGCATG
Source organism: Mycetomoellerius zeteki (assembly GCF_001594055.1). Taxonomy (NCBI): domain Eukaryota; kingdom Metazoa; phylum Arthropoda; class Insecta; order Hymenoptera; family Formicidae; genus Mycetomoellerius; species Mycetomoellerius zeteki. The sequence goes on along the minus strand of NW_017257819.1, from coordinate 1,815,522 downwards.
CAAGAAGAAAAATAATGGTAGTAGACTTTGAGAAGTGTCGATCCCGGCTAACGAAATGCATGAAACAACAGCAGAGATGCGGAAGCGAAGTAGATCCGGTTTGCGGTAGTGACGCAAATACCTATCCAAATCAGTGCCATTTGAACGTAGCGATTTGCTTGTAAGTCAGCATTTATGCTAGAAAAATATTGGTAAATTTACCCTTCTATCGGATGTGGCAAATATTCTATTGCGAACTATATAGAAACCAAGTCATCGACGAAGACAAATTAATTTTCCCCGATACTTAATACGTTTTAGAAAGGGCATTCAATCAGCTCATGTTGGCGAGTGCACGACCTTGAAAGAGATCGAACACTGCCCTGAAGACTGTGCTGAAGTACCCGAGGAACCAGTTTGTGGAAGCGACGGCAACGTTTATCGGTGATTAAGAGTGTTATTCGGATTCCAGAACGTCCGCCGCCGAAGATTTTAAAAACGCGTGCACTTCAAATGATCGTTCGACCAGAGGCCTCGGGTTGTTTTCAAAACTTCTCTTGTTATGATATCCGGTTCTGATCCTGAATCGAGCGAGATAAATTAATATTTATCAATTGAAATTTCCGAGATCTTGCCAACATATAAATATATATACATCCGTCCATTCGCATTTATTAGTCGAACATCGTTGAAATCCACGATAAGAGTACAATGCTAAACTTCTACGGGTTAAATCGAAATATTTAAATTCTAACATTTTTTTTTCAAATTAAGGACAAATCAATCTGAACACATGTTGTAACAGTTAAACGGTTAAGCCTATTCTACAATTGCGTAAACATAATTATAAATGGTTGTAGTTGTAAGAATTGACCAATCACAGTCGAATATTCTTCTCGTATTCGGGTATGATTGATGAATTTTTACAACTACAGCTACGCATAACTACGCAATTGTAGAACAGGCTTTAAATACCGATTGCGGATCGTTACTCCTTCGAAAACGAGGTTTGTGGATGCGTCATGTGTGCACTTGTATGCATTTAGATCTCTGTGCTATCTACAACGTGAGACTTGCGGCCAGAGGGTAGTTCAAGTTCCGGCGCAACACTGTCGCACCACCGCCCTTTGCAACCAGATTTGCAGCGGGGAGCGTCAGTTTGTTTGCGGTTCCGACAACAAGCTTTATCGCAACGAATGCGAGATGAAAAGGGACAATTGCGGGTAAGTCACGAACGTTATGTTTGCACGTTTGAAACGTAGCGTTGTTCGAAAAGTAAACGATTAGTGAGTACTTTTAATTAATCTCGGGCTAATTCTCAAAGGAGTCTCAAGAAGTGCATAATTGCATGGTAGAATTGACTCTTATAAAGCTTCCTCTTCTCTTTGTAACTTTTATTAAATAATATATAGTAGCAATAAATTAAATTATCACTAATTGTGATGATGAAAATTATAGCAATATAAATAAAAATATTATCTTGATAGTGGCATTCAAAGCTATTATTTTATCCCACAAAATATTAAGATCTATTAAAATGTCTCATTAATTGTGGATGAGTTCTGGCATGAAATAAACGTTTTATAAATTAATTTCAATTTTTTAAAGAGAATTTATTCGATTAGGTTTTCTACTATCAAGAAAAATAATTAAATAAATTACTTTAGAACAGTTTAATCATGTTCCTTTAATGTCAAGATGTAACTTTCGTTATGGTTTAGTAGAAAAAACTACCATAGAATAATTTTATTACTTTGCTGGAGATAAAAAAGCTAATTATTCAAATTCAATTATTCAGAAGTGTACGTACTCTAGAGAGCGGCGAGTTTCGTGCCACGCATATAATTTTCGTTGACCGCGATCGTGCTTCTTCCCGATATAATACTTTCCATAGACTTTCATTACGCCTGATCGCGCTATTGAAACACATCCGAGGAAGAGAAGATCATCTAAGAAACTGGTCCTTGAGAAACGGTTAATCCGGACCGGCATCGCGTGCATATCCGATGAAAGTTCGTGAGTGATTCAGCGCCGGAGAATCATTCCATTACATTTTTTTTATAAAAATAATAAACTACTTCTATCACGCGTGCGTGCGCCGCATACTAATAAGATGTTTTTGAACCTGCTGCTCAAATATGTGAAAGGAAAGTATCCTACTTCGGGAAGTTGAATCGAATACAATCGCGCGAAATTTCGAAAGTAGAAATTGTTGGTACCTCCGTGCGACCCATTTTCTCAAAGGAGTTATTTTTTATTTTCGATCGCTTTCTAATGCGCCCACTACTAATGCATATACATACTTGACGTATGTGTATTTATGCCAAATAAATTCTAATCTAATTCTAATGTTTAAAAAAAATTATAGTTATAAAGAGACTATTGTGATACATAAGATCGAAATCTTTGTTTCAAACTCCCTGAACGATGTAATTATTTCCTAATGCCCCAAGTAAAATAGTACAATTCAGTTCTTTACATTAATAATATCATGGTATTTTAAACGAAGAAAAAAATATTTTGATTCCAGGAAACACGTATATGTGGTACCTATGAAGAGGTGTGTTCAGGGTTTCCTGTTTCGTGGCTGTCAGAAGATCTGTCCACCTTATTACGACCCGGTTTGCGGCACCGATGGCATGACGTACAGCAATGAGTGCTTCCTGGAGATTGAAAACTGCCGCAGCAGGAGTCTCGTCACGAAAAAATATCATGGAGTGTGCGGGCAGCCGACGGAGGAACCGAAAAATTATCTCTATTAAGCTCGACTGAGTTGGCACAATGACACGAGAAAGAGAGAGAGAGAGAGAGAGAGAAAAAGAAAGAGAAGAGGGAAATTGATCGACAAGATAATTTGGCTTGTATCTCTCAGATTTGAGAAGTGACCATTATCATACATTGATTCGTCACGAGTCTTGTAGTATTTAAGTTTGCTCAGCTCATATTAACCAACTACAAATTCGATCAACTCCATTCGAGTACGAGCATAATGTTCGTGACTCCTGACGGATAGGCGCGACGTGATAAAATATCATTCACGTGAATTTCGGATACTTGATTGCCCCCTCGACGATCCGAAATGCGCTGAATTTTTATGGGGAAAAACGCGCTCGAGGGAAACGAGCATCTTGCCAGTCGCAGTCCGGATTGTTATCGTTACTGCTATTTCTACGATAATATATAGTACCGCGATTGCCGATCCCTTTTCAGACAGCCGCGCGTTTGCAAATTCTAATCAACGTAGCGGAATTATGATTCCCAAACCGTTATTATACATGGCAGGTGACGAACAATATCGTCTATAGATTATTTTAAGGAATTATCTTTCTTTTCTTTTTTTTTTTTCATAATCGGGAAAGGGTCGCCAGTCGCGTATCGATATAGTCCTTTCTTCGATATAGACTTGACGGTATAGACTCATTATTATTTATTAAAGCATTAATTATTGCAAACGACGCGATTCCATTTTTTTACAGATATGCCCGTCGTTATAATTATGGCTATTAATACGTCAATCAACGCGGCGTTGTCAGAGCGTATTCTTATTTTAGAGTTTAATATTGTGCTATTACATCTCCTTCCCGACATGTGATGTGTGTTCGTTTATTATTATAATTATTATCATTACAATCTTAATTTATTATCGAGTATGCGAGAATCCTTCTTTTGTATCGACACTAACACTGTATACGCTTCCAATGTTAATAATAAATTATATAAATATATGTATATTTTAAAATATAAAAGCTGCATAAGAGTTACACGCGTAATAATTAATTATATTGGAAACGACATTTTATTTATTTATATCAAGTTCCATCACAAAATCCCGATTTAATTTGGTCGAGTTCAATTTCCGACACAAATAGCACGCGAAAAAGAACTTTATATTAAACATCTCTCGTTTTACAATAAGATTTTAGTAACATTGATAAAATCTCCATTTAGACTCTTCAAAATGTGACAATTTTTTTCATATTCTGGTAATAATATCCACTCTAAATTAAGGGCTTCCGAATCATTTGATGTACACGCAATTAGGAAATTGATTAACAAGAGGAACAATTGATGTATGGGAACAGACGGAAGACAATTAAAAACCGTGCAGGATCCCAGGTAGCAAAGTTTGTCATTTTGATGTCGTATTTTGGACCTCTACTGATCATTACTGACGTCTTAATGAAGTCAAATTGACGTTCGAATGCCACAGACGTCATCGCATGAGCCGTCATTTTGACGTTATATCTTGATCCTTTACTGACCATTACCCCGGAACTACAATAGGTGTTTTAAGCCTTAAGCCGTAAGAAATTGACCAATTAGTCCCGATCTACAATAGAGTTCTAAGCTTTACCCCGGATCTACAATAGAGTTTTAAGCCTTAAGCCATAAGAAATGGGCGAATCACAGTCGATTATTCCCCTCGAATTCAACTATAATTGGTCAGTTTCTTACGACTTAAGTCTTAAAACACCTATTGTAGATCTGGACTTAACCATGAGAAATGGACGAATCACAGTCGATTATTCTTCTCGAATTCGACTATAATTGGTCAGTTTCTTACGGCTTAAGTCTTAAAACACCTACTGTAGATCCGGGGTTACCGGCACCGGCATAAGTTAACGGTTACGGCCATTATAAATCAGGCTTAAGCCGATGAGCCAATCAGGATACTGCTTTAGATCTATGTAATCTAACGGAAATAGAAATAGCAATAAACTTATCCATAAAACTGGTTCTACATTGGCTGCGTTCAGCAGACTCAACAGTTTTGCAACCGTTTTATGATTGGCTGCGTTCAGCAGACTCAACAGTTTTGCAACCGTTTTATGATTGTCTGCTGAGATAGGACCATTCTTCTAGATCTAAAAGTATGATCCAATTAGCGCGAAGGAAACTTACAACAGTTGCAAAACAAACGTTCTGCTGAACGCACCCGATTGTCTACTGAGATAGGACCATTCTTCTAGATCTAAAAGTATGATCCAATCAGCGCGGAGGAAACTTCCAACAGTTGCAAAACAAACGTTCTGCTGAACGCACCCATTGATCGCATCGCAGCATGCAAACGTGTCGCAAGCGTTGCGGTCCAATCAGAGTCGAGCTAGCTTGACGTTGATTGGACCGCAACACTTGCGACGCTGCGATGCGACTAATGTAGAACCAGCTTTAGGCGAGTTTCAACCGGCAATTGAAATTCGCCTTATTGTGAGGTTATGGATAAGTTTACTGTTATTTCCATTTCCGTTAGATTACGTAGACCTAAAGCAATATCCTGATTGGCTCATCGGCTTAGGTTTACACCTTACGCATACTGTTACGGAATTTTATCTGCGGCAGCCCTAATAGTATGCTGTACGCTCACCGTACCAATATCGTAAAAGTATTTTGTTATCTGGATAATATTTTATATGTTTTAGATTGCTGCAAAATTACAATTTTTTTCTCTATATGATCGGCCGTTGTACCAGCATCGCTTAACCGATAATGCATCTCACTAGTCTTGCGACATGGATAATACATGCCATCTACAGGCACCAGCGCGATACCAACGGTCGTACGCAAGATGGTGCGCGCCGCGGGCGTATTGACAGGTGCCTTGGCAGCATGGCGACCAGTGTTTACGACAACTGATCGTGGTCGATCAAACTCACGCCGTGTTCCGATTCAGCCAATGTACGGCTGTTTACAGCGTAGGTGGTAACCGCGTTTCTCCCGGGCGCGACGACGCGCGTCTCGAACGACCTCGTGTTTGCGTTCACGTTTACGCTCGTGACAAACGCAACGCACAAAACCCTTTCCGTAAACGGTGCAGTGCACGCAAGAAGTGACGCGTGCTGGATAGTGCTCGTCCGATATCACGTCAGGTGGTGAGACTCGCTCGACCTCGCTGGGTTTCGCGCGTCGCACGCAGGCTCCTCTAACACCATCGCGCTCATTGTCGTGAGTACCGTTTGAATTGTTAATTAACCTGAGATTTTTTTTGAGGCGGGCGGGACACTGGTGTCTCGTGTTTCGTCTCGACGCTTTCCATGGCGCCGCGAATTTGACAGCGGCGGGGAGAGGCCATCTTTGAGGCCGTATCCTCTTTTACGCCGCCGGCGAAGGAGGATCGCGATTACGCGAATCGTGTTACATAAAATTGTCCAGACGACTGAACGCCGTGGGACGATGGCGAATAAACCGACCGTGCGTATGTAGGCAGGGAAGGTCTGCCTACGCGGTGTCCCGCACGCGCGTATTTACACGCTTAATTTTGCAATTTTCGCGAATTGTCTCGCGAAGCCTAGGCTGTGCCAGGCTCGTCTCAATTCACAAAATTTTAGCCGTACCGCGGATAAAATCAACATGAACGAAGGTCGGGGTGGAGTATTTTACAATGGAGACTCCCTTCTTTTGATTGCGACAAAATTTGCTTGCGACTTCATTCCTTGATAAATTTTGAGAAAAGAGGGGTAGAACCGTTTGACAATTTCGTCACCGCTCGGGTATCGTTTTACATCTATGTTTTGCTATTTTTCTTCATAAGACCCGAAAATAATCATTACGATAACAACAGATTTAAAGAAAAATTGATATATTGAAATAAAATGAATAAAATCCTTATTCGCATCGTTATAAAATCACTGTCAGTTATGTTTTAACAATTTATTTATGATATTAATTCCAAGTTAGATCAAATGTGAATAATATTGCACCACAAAACGCTAATTAGATCATATTTTATATTATAACGTTTGTCATCTTGGAAATTTCTACCCTCCTTTTCTTGACAAATATGTAATTTTTTTCTCGTTTATGAAACAGAATCATTTTTTCATGTAATGTACATCGTAATATTTTACGAATTTTACGAATACTTCCCTTTCGTAGATTAAAATATTTTTTAGCAATTTGCGTTTCTATAAAAATATTTAAACTCTCTTTCTTCTTCTGATCGTAAAATATTCTCCGCATTTAGCGTCTTGTGCTACCGCAATCGATCGCACTGTATTTTTTCATTGGACGTAATTTTCGTCTTGACGAATCTAATTTTCGAACTTTAATTTTCGACTCGTAAATTATTCTCATGTTTATTCTTATTTCCACATCTACTATAAGCTTACTGAACAATAAGTTCGAATTGAATTATGCGATGCTATTATCAGAAATTTATTAAGAATCAAATAGAGCAAAAATCACCTGTCGATTCCGATATGCCGTGTTATCTCATTATCTTGTTTGATAATAATAGGTAAAGTCATTGGTCGCTCGGTCGCGCGAGTACGATTGCAAGCACCCGTTTTGTAACAGAATTCGGCATAGTTTCTCTATCCGTGGGAGAACGTTATCTTCTGCATTCCTATCTTTTTGGTGCCTCTATCTAGAAAAATAATGACGTGAAACACGTCAAAATACGTCCCTCTCGAAATTATTCCACTTTCATCTGAAACATTTTTCGATATATAAAAATATAAAAATGTCAAATGAAGATGACTTAAAAAAAAGTCGAAACGTTCGTATTAATAAAGAAATAATATAAATTTGATACTCAGTTTTATTGAATATATATACGCTAATTCGAACTGCGTTTGCTCTCAACTGTCTACATCACTAAATATTTTTCGATATCTTTTATATTTTTCCAGAATTTTCAAGGTTTCCATATTTTTTTCTTACTCTGTATGTACAGATTCTTTCGCAATTACAAATTCAAAATCACCTAACCCTTTAATATGATCAGTTTAAGAACTATTCGCTATTTTTATTTGGTAAAAGTAACACAAACATACAGTCAAAGCTGATGAGAATCATTTAGTTCATTTAAGCCATTCTAGCAATGTTCTCAGACAAACTTCTCGGACAAATTATTGTTATTTCCTGTTTCTTGAGGACTCATACAACGATATTTCAAGGTCTATACAGATGTAACTTGGTGGCGAAAATCGACACTTTTTTAATATCCTTCTTTATTAATTGCCGACGGAGACGGTGGCATTTGAGAATACGAGTTGTTAGTGCATCGCTCTCACGTTTGTCACGCATCCTTTCCTCTTTTATTTCACATTTCCGTCAAGCATAGCAGCGAAAGAATGTAGTTCCGGCGTTAAATTGAAATATCTGTCATAAATAACACAGGCCGACAAAATTTAGGGGGGGGAGTCTTGTGCTTTGAACTTTGAAAGATGTTCCGTAAGATTTTGATGCGCTGAAAACGACTACGTTGTCCGTTTTTCTTTCTATCACCCTTCTCATTTTTTAAATAATCGCAAAATAGTTTTTTTTTTTTTTTTTTAGAAGTAACTTTATTAATTTTTTCCGACTAAACAAAAAATGATATCGAGGATTGTTTTACGGTATTTAACTCAGAAATGTTCCAACAATACTAAAAATATTTTTTCGATGCTTATAAAAATGTTTGCAAACCGCAAATAAAAAACTTTGGGAAAATCGTAAAAAATTGGAAAAAATTAACAAATTTTGAAATTTGTTTCAACAGCTCATAAATAGCTCCTTATTCTGAGCTATTCGTTTTTTTTTATTTTGGCGTGTTGGGAGGACAGAGGTCTCGTAGCTTATCTCAAGAGCTTTTCAAAATACTATAACAAAATTCTTTTTCATTAGAAACTTTTCGAATTATAAGGCTTGAAAGTTACAGTTTTACTAGCATTAGCATTATCCAAGATGTCTGACTAAAACTTCTTGAACGTTGTTCAGAATCATTTTTATGTAAAAATTAAAATAAGAGAGGAACTTTCTGTGACCTTGATCTTGACAAGTGTTATCCAGGTCATGTTCTGAGCATTTAAGAGTCGATCGGTAAACTATAAGAATATGTAATGAAAAATGGGAGCTCCTATTTAAAAAATTCAAAGTGACCTTGAAGACGCCACCCGAGGTTAAATCAATACCTTCTTATGTCTTCTTCCGAACCATACAACTTTTGTTTGAAACATTTTTCCTATATACATAGTTTTTGAAAAATCTTAATGCATTATCAAAAATGGGACACCCCGTATAATATGCGCGATAATTCAATGCGCGTCATGTCGAAGAAACTCTCGAAGAAACTTATTGATTCTTAACAATTTTCAAGTGTAATGTTTTCGCGATTTTTTGCGATCCTTGCTAATTTATTTATAAATTGTCGACATCATACCATATTACAAGACGTCACACTATAAGATAGAGAAGCTTGAAAGCGGAAAATCATTTCGATCTTGTTCTGGTTATCCGTACGAAGGTCGTCAGTCAGTCGCCGCGAATATCCGCGCCGCGGCTGCTGTTGTTAAGATTAATTATGTGCTACAACAGTTTCAAATGATCTATTGTGTCTTAACGGCCGTGTCACACGCTCCAACCTTGAGTATAAGTCGAGGGAATTGATCTCAGACCGGATCTGGAATCCTTTTTCTTCAGGAAAGGCTAATGTGGAATTATAAAGGGGCGGTAGGTCTTGTACGTTAAAGTCCCATGCTTCGGGTTTGAACGAATTTTGCGACTGTCCGGCAAGAGTATTTTGTTTAAGTACTTTATTTAACTTCAATATTTCTTTTACATCTAATCCTTAACGCAAGCTTTGCTATTTTAATAACGCGTACATATTTCAGCTTCCGTATTTTTTCCTCGTGAATCTCCGAATTAAAATGTGTTTAAGTAATGTCTTTATTTTTTGTATACATATATATATATATATATAAATACATACATACATATATGTATAAATTAAATAATTAATCGAAGCTGTAAATTTAACAGACAGATTAGTTATCATTCTCTCACACTTTTAACGCGGTTGACGCGGATAGCGAAAGTTTACCGTCGCGCAAGAGATTAGCGATTCTACCATCGACTAAAGGCATCTTGATGTTTAGATCCGTTCCATGTTTGTCGATCGCTTTCATGCTCGATTCATCATAATTAGCCAAAGTATTTAAAATTGAAGCTTCGATCATGTCCATCGCTCCGCTCCGCTGTTTATTTTCGTTACTTCCACTCCCGAAGTCTTTGTAATCTTTTCCGTTGCCAGTCTTCGTCCCGATTTTTAATCCTATCAGTCTAACTGTGTCGTCCTTTTTCCAATTCACGTTCTTCGTATTTGATTCAAGATAAAATTCACTCTTCGGGAGCTTCACGCAGTCCTTGCCACGCAGTTTCTGTATCAAATTCGTTAACGATCCATCGATTAATCTTTTACAGAGCCAGATGTAATTTTTCTTCTCTCTCGAGCGATTATTGATGACCAAGCCATCGATCTTATTCGCGTTCTCGTCTGTGTCTTTCTTCGATGTGACACCGACATCCAATCCAAGCTGCATACTCGTCTTGGTAAACTTATCTCTTAATATATCTTTAATATCTGGAACGTACAGGTAAAAATATTCACGTTCTTTCTGTTTTTCTTCCCTGTCTCTAGGGCCCCTCGTCGGATTTTTAATCCATTCCTCTTCCGACGAAAATTCTTTAGAAGCTTTACTCTCGCTTGATAGTGTGTCTTGTAACCATTTCGCTTGATTCGCAAGCTGGACATTCGTTGAGACGTCTCCTCGAATGGGGCTTAATGGAAGATTTTTCGATTCAACTTTAGCTTGAAAACCTACGTTCAGTTTCGTTGGGTCTCTTATGGAGGCTACAGGTTTTGATACTATCAACGGATTCATAGAGCCATCCACAATCTCTAATTCGATTTCCCTGTTATTACTGTGAATTTCTTTCGGTATTTTAATAATATTGACGAAATCGTTTAATTGTTCAGTTGTTGTCACTTTTCCAAGATTATATGCGTTCTGAGAAAAATACAATCAAACTTAAAGCGACATGTTGCGTCGAGCAACGTAATTTGGCAAAATATACTCACCGACAATGATGATAACAGATAGAGAAAAACCGTGAAGAGAAGAGCAAAACTAAGAGCGCCCATTCCGATTCGATCAAGCGGTTGCGATCTGTTCGTCAGACAATCAATCTTCTGATTCTTTATGTATCCTGAGCGACAATTTACTCTTCGCAGTCATATAGTAGTTACGCTTTTTTATCTGTTTCCGTTTTAATGGTGCGTTGCATGTGATTTCATCCATTTACGATGCATTGTCTGTACAAATCGCATCTTTGCCATTTAATTTTGCTATGGTCAGTAATTACTTCGAAGGCCATTCTTTAAACTCAAAATTATTCCTTTTGTTATTAATTATTTATTTTTAATAAATCATTTTTATGATTAATTTTTATAATTATGTATTTAACAGGGAAATAGTATGAATCTCTCTTTCTACGAGAATCTTAATGAATATGAATTTTTTTATTCTCTCAAACTTTGCTATTAATTTCTTTTATCAATTATCCATGTAATTGCACAGCATCGGAAACGACTTTCAACATAGTTCGCGAAATAATTTATTAATATTATTTACTTTCTGTGTGTGTTGGGATTCATCAATTCAGCCAGATTTTCACCTACCGGCGAGTTAATGGTGCGTGCTTGAAAATTTATAGTGCGTATAATCAAAAAAGTTCATGTTCTCTCGTGACTCCTCATCTCCTTGTCTTGATATATACTTACATCTTGTTTTATACGGTCCGTTCGATGTACTACTACAAAAAAACGTATTATATTGCGTCTCTAACGTATCTATGTACACAGGGTGTCCCATTTTAAATGACGACTTCAAATATCTCTTGAACAGTGCATTTTAGAGAAAAATGTTTCGAATAAAAGTTTCATGACTTCGAGGGAGACATAAGATGGTACCATTAGTTTGATCTTGGGTGGCGTTATCAAGGTCAGGACAAGGTAATTTTTTTTTAATGGAACCTCCCATTTTTCATTACATATTCTTGTAGCTCACCTTAAGAGCTTTCCAAAACACTATAATAAAATATTTTTTAATTAAGTACTTTTCGAGTTATAAAGCTTGAAAGTTACAAGCTGTCGGCATTAGCATTACCCAAGGTATCCGACCGACGACTAAAACTTTTTAAGGGGATGCTGAAGTGGTCAAATTGTCACTTTGCAGATCGATATAAATCCCCGAATTTACCGAATGGAATAAAAAATCCTTTGACAGGATTAAAATAGACGCAAAATTTGGTGGTGCTGCAATAGACTTTATACTAAAATCCAAAAAAAAAAAATTAAAAACTTATACACTGAGAAAAATGGTCTAGTTGGATTAAATAGTAATTCTGGTGGAAAATAGACGAATCAGAATTTTCTGGTTAAATCTATTAGAATTCTAGTTGAGATAATTAGAATTCTGATTGATATAATTATTCTGGTAAAAATGAGAATTCTAGTAGATTTTACCAGAAATATTGTATCAACCAGAATTCCTGTTATCTCAACTAGAATTCTAATAAATTTAATCAGAAAATTCTGATTCGTCCATTTTCAACCAGAAATTTTTTTCAGTGTATTTTTTCAATTCGTAGAGCTGTCAGCCTGACGTAGATGTTCCTTAATACAAAAGTTTTATAGTTCATATGGACTAAACAGTGCAGCACTAACAAGGGAACGATGCGAGGTGTTTTTCCTCGATTGCTCTGAATTTTTGCCAATAGGTTGGGCATCGAAAAAAAATCAACACGTATTTTACCGTTTGCTCGGACACTCAATAGTTTAAGATATTAAGCTATGAAACTGGTCGGACACCCGGCGATCTAGAATTTTAAGAGTGTCTAGTCCGACCAATTTTATAGCTTAATATCTCTTGAACTATTGAGTGTCTGAACAAACGGCAAAATACGTGTCGATTTTTTTTCGATACCTCATCTACTGGCAAAAATTCAGAGCAAGCGGGGAAAAACACCTCGTGTCATTCTCTTATAAGCGTATTACGTGCACGAACAATACTGAGTTTATGAAACCAAGATTAAAAGCTTAAAAAGAAAGATTTATATCGATCTGCAAATGACGTATACGAACTGGTATATACGAACGCTGAGCGCAAAGATTCGGAATGGTAAACCAAGCAATAATTGTGTCTAGCAGTAGCTGTTCGATCTTGCAAGAGATGGCGTTGCAATATGTTAGATAAAGACAGATGAATGCGTTTGAGTGAGACACAACGATATATAATATAATAAATATAAGAAATGAATGACACTGCTTTCCATTTGATGACACAAATCGATACAAATCGACACAAGCTCCTAAAAGGAAAGCAGCCTGAAAGTGTCACTATTATCGAATTTGGAATTTAAAAAAGTCTACTATCGATCTCGATCAAGTTCGGCCGTCGCTCTAGCATCCCCTTAAATATTGTTCAGGATCATGACATGGATAACATTTGTCAAGATCAAGGCCGTTGGCGATTGTATTTTGCTCTTATTTTTATTTTTACGTAAAAATGAATTTTCGGTGCAAAAATGAAATGATGAAATGAAATGAATGACACCCTATATATGTAAATCAAATTAATTGGACATTATCATCGTTATTCATAGTGTAATATTATTGTCGATAAGTATAACCTTCTCGTCTTTCCTGCTGATATTTTCTGTTTTTACTTTATAATCCTATTATTGTAACGAACAAAATCTACTAATTGAATAAACAAAAATCTATTTTAATCCTAAACCAAGATATTAAACAAAATTTCTGTGTAAAGTGGGAATTTTTGTTAATATTAAAATCATAATTTTTAGTCACTTTAATCACAACTGAGTTATTCAACATTCAAGTAAAAGGGGTCATTTTTACTTCAACGTTGAATAACTTGTTGAAAAAAAATCGTACAACGTTCAATAAAAAAGCAAATTGAAGGTAAAGATTCACTCTTTCAACTACTGAAAACTGCATTTGTGTGCGATTTTTAGTTCACGCCATAGACCTTTGTAAAATTTATACAAAATTTTCAGATTTGACGGATACCCATTTCTGTTCGTATAGCTACGTAAAAAACCAATTAGATCGAAATATCAATTACCGATTTCGAAAGTAGAGATTTCAAGCTTTAAAATGCTTTTTTAAAAATCTCATAATCATTTTTGACGAAGTTACACTCTTCTGAATTTTTACCTATTTTTGAGGACGGACTAGGTGATCCTTTAATTTTTTTGCGTAGTATATAATGTGATATAAATGTTTTTTTCCAAAAAATATAATGTACCTACTTGTAAGTCTTTTTTAGAATTTATATGAGCAGTCTTTAAAAATCAATAACAATCATATATCTATAATATGTTGAACTAATATTATAAAATACATAATACTGCGATGAAGCGATTATCTGCTGTCTCGTTTCTTATAGAAAATCGTTTATAGTGGATTGTAATAGAATTATTTCCGTTTGTAGTTGCACCGTCCGCGAGATATAATTATTTAAACAATTATATAAAAATGAATTTTTTTAATTTTCAAGATATCTCAAATCCGCTTGCGTGACTCGATTCAGAATAATTTTACTACAATCCACTACAAACGATTTTCTGTAAGAAATAATCCTTAAAATTGATTAATTTCAAAGTCGGGGGATGACATTTTTTAAGTCGCGATATTTTTTTTCTGCGCTACTACAAACAAAATCAATGTTACTACATTTAACTACATACGAAGATCTTTCGGAAAAAAAATATTGCTGCAAGTCGGATGCCAAGTTCACAAAGCCAGTTTTTTAAAGTTCGAAAGCTTCCCAGGTTCGTGGGTGGTCAGGACTTTTAATAATATATAATAATGACAAAATATATGTCGTATATTATGCCATTTCGAACAACTTTTCTCCAAAAAATTTTATGGCAATTTTGCTTAAAAAAACGTAAAAAAATTTAATTTTCTTGGGTTGTTGTATCATCGAAGTTGAAAACAATTCCACGTGCATTTGATGCATTCGACATATCGCGTCTTTGTCTTTTTATCGGTCTTCGCCCGCGCGTTCTTTTCGCGTTTATGGAAAAGAAGAAAACGTCGGAGACGAGAATATAATGAGTTGCCTCTCGTACGGCTCTCAGACATTCAAGCTATTTATTACACGCGATTCCTCACTCTATATAGATAGTAAGAAAGATTTCTTTTTTTTTCTTTTTGTTTTCCTTCTACCTCCACGCGCTCCTCCATTATATCCTTTTTCATCTTTCTCACGATCGTGCTCCCCCTTGTTGTTCTATCCGCCGTCTTGTACTCGACGCGCTTTTACATACAGTTGCAATTATAGAAAAGAAACTTCAACTGGAGCAAGAAATTTCTATCACACAATGTCTTTTTCTTTCGCCCAAGGTTGTATCTCAGAACGAATCACGGTTTCTTGTCGAAAAGAGTTACGGATTTACATGAGCGATAAAAGAAGTTTTCGCAAAAGTGAAAAATCTCATGGTTTTATGTATCTCTTGAAGAGGTTTCTCCGAAAAGAGTGATAAACTCGCAATAAACATAGAAAAAATGAAACTGTAACTTATTTATATTAGCAACTAAAATAACATTTAATAATATTCATAATTTAATTGTTGAGGATTATTTTAACCCTTTCCGGCATATTGGCAAGTATACAGGGTGTCCCATTTTAAATAATGCATTAAGATTTCTCGAAAACTATGGTAGATACGGAAAAATGTTTCAAACAAAAGTTGTATGGTTCGGAGAGGGACATAAGAAGGTACCATTGATTTGACCTTGGGTAGCGTCGATAAGGTCACATCGATTTTTTAAAATGGAACACCATATTTTTAATTCCGGAGTCTAATAGCTGATAGCAAGCTTTTCAAAACACTGTAATGAAGTTCATTTTTATTAAGTATTTTTCGAGTTATAAAGCTTAAAAGTTACAATACCGCCGGCATTAGCATTACGCAAGGTGTTCGACCAACAGCTAATATTTCTTGAATGTTATTCAAGTTAATGTTAATACATAAACACATACGCATGTACTATGCTAGTCATATTTGAGACCGTCGGTCCTTTTAAGAGCTATATATATTTATAATGTCCTCGGTAATGTCAGAAGATCCGAAAAACTATACTAGAAACCAATAGTTAAAAAATTAGGTATTCCAAACTACATAAATCAAAGCCTTAAACGGTCTAGCTGGATCTTAAATGCTTGTATGATAGTAACATATGATATAAAAATAAGTATTATATTTATAAGTATATTATAAATTTTTCGACCACCCTTGGTTGATTAAGTAGCTAGGATAAAAAAGTGGTCGAACGTTTATCATTCGCTCTGGATGGCTTTGGTGTCACGTTCTTCGCGATGACGTGCGTCGTGAAGACACGAGTCTCCCGCATTTCCACTCCTCGATTGAGTCATCGGCGTACATGATCTAAGAGAATCGATCTAAGCATGAGCTATTATGTTATTATTTCTATGTTTACGTCACCATTGCTTTTACATCGCACTAATTGTAAGAAACGTTTTATTTTATATTTATCTAACTCTTTGTCACACATTTGCCTTATACTTTCTGGTTAAATTTTCTCGATTGATCAACGGACGCGATTAATCGTCTTTAACGATTGTTGCGGCTACGTCCTGACGACATATTATTACACATATAGTCTAGACTTTTATACCTTTTTTCTTTTGTTCCGATATCCATTCTGAAATGTTCTAAATGAATCATTATCGCTATTTGATTTCCATGCGAAGATAAGACATCATGATTTTACGTCACTATCTCCCTTGTATTTTAATGAAATTAAAAAATGAGTATCGGTTATTTAATTTTATCTTATTTTTTTATGTAATAAATGATAAAACTTCGAGGTTTTTCGCAATATTATAGTCATTTTTCGTAGAAGATTTGGAACGGTTCAAGGAACTAAAACTAATTCTTGTCGTTAATGTTTGATCGATCTTCTTTAATTTCATATCGCATATTTTCTTCGAGGAATTGAGACCGCCATCCTTGTTTCTTCGAAATTATTGGAGTGAATAAATATAATTCTCTCTTATTGTTTTTCTTGATAAACGAACGTTTTCTAGAAAAACTTGTCTTACATCAAAGTAATGAAAAAATCGACAGAGGCAAGCTATGAATGAATAATGCAGATATTTTTCTATTGTCTTTGAGAAAGCTGCAAGATGAGGCCCCACGAAAAACATTAGAAGACTAGGCAGGATTGAGAGAATA
Source organism: Mycetomoellerius zeteki (assembly GCF_001594055.1). NCBI lineage: Eukaryota > Metazoa > Arthropoda > Insecta > Hymenoptera > Formicidae > Mycetomoellerius > Mycetomoellerius zeteki. The sequence continues at coordinate 1,798,497 of NW_017257819.1, read as the reverse complement.
AAAAAAGGCAAAGAGGTAAAACTAGAGGCAAAGAAAACGAATACGACGGGGAGAGAGAGAGAGAGAGAGAGAGAGAGAGAGAGAGAGAGAGAGAAGAGAGAGAGAGAGAGAGAGAGAGAAGAAAGAAAAGATTAAGATTATTTTATTCATTTAGGAAGAAGGGAGAAGCGGATAAAGCACGCTGATAAAACGACGAGAATGATAAAGTGAAAGGATAGAGAAAATACGCAATGAGGAAAGAAAGAGAAAGAGGATGACGCGACGAGACTGCGATGTAGTGAGTGCAAAGGAAACGGAAACAGTATGTGAGCAAGAAATGCGTATGTGAGGGATGCACGGTAGCTTCTCATAGTGAAGACAGTTGTTGCCTCGCCGCAAAGCTGCACGCATCGTGCCGAAAGAGAAATCCACCTACAACCATCTTACGTGCGTGCCTTTTTTGCGATGCGTGTATCACTTCTTCCGCGTTTAAATATCGATTATTTAAATATCGATTTAAGTAATGAAATCGTGTTTAAAAAAATGTGTGTCTTCACTTGCCGTTTCCCATATGAGATCAGTGTTCTTGCAGTGCTCTACGATATAATGTGAAAATCGTACTCAGTGCGTTGGTGCCTTAGCTTGAAAAGGTGAAAAGTAGTTCCTGAAAATTGATGTCTCGAATCTATAGAGTTTTGGTTTTGCATTCCAAGATATAAAAATGCAAATTACCTATTTATGTGATGAATAATATGCGTTCTTTTTACAAAAGTGATATCCGAGCTAGTCAAACGATTCGAAAATCCAAATTTTTTAATCATAATTATAATATACAGAATGTTTCTCACGAATCAGTCGTCAGAGAATGCCTTCCATTTAGTGACACAAGTCGACAGAAGTATTGTTCTGTCTTTGTTACTAGAAATGTAAAGAAAGATAGAACGATATTTGTATCGACTTATGTCATTAAATGGAAGGCACCCATGGTTACTTCCGATAGATTGACAACAAAATATTTTTAACAAAACTTTGTGAATTTCTAATAAAGAACCAAGTTTGTAAGAAAAAATTTAAATTTGTCATTTTTTAATAAAACATCGCGAAATCAAATTATGTTTCTTACAAATGGAACCATATATTTATCTTTCCATATTTTTGTAGTTTATAAAAAGACAAATTCATTAATATAGTATTATGTAATCATCGATATAGTATTATTTTGATTATTTGATCTCAAGATAATTTAATTAATATATATTTATAATATAATTCACGAATTCTTGTCATCGAGACCGAAAGCAGTGAAATTCAAACATAAACAAACATGATAGTATTAAAGATAGAAATAGTAGTCGAAATATTGAAGATAGTAGTTGCGTAAAGAAGAATTGAAACGTACCTACGTTTATTCAACGTTGTTTTCATATGCATCAAGCATATTTATTAAAGTTCAAACTGCATACCACCTTTCGCAACGCGTACAAAGTTTCATTCTTTTCAATAGATTGTTATGCGTAAATTTAACTAAATTGTAATATTTTATATTTGCATCTCACTGCCTTAAGTATCGACGATATCGTACATTATGTTGTAAGTATTAATTGAATTATCTTGAGATCGAATAATCCAAATGATACATAATGCTATATTGATGAATTTGTCTTTTTTTATATTATAAGAATATGGAAAGAAAAATATATGGTTCTATGTACAAAAAATAATTTGTTTTCGATTTTTTAATTGAAAAATGAATAAATTTGAAATCCTTCTTATGCAATTAATTTTTTATTAGAAACTCACAAATTTTTGTTAGAAACATTTTGTTGTCAATCCATCAAAAGTATCTCAAAAATCGCGACAAACCGATTTGAGGAACGCTCTGTATAATTATAATTATAACTATAGCTGGTTTTCTTCCACTTCCAGTCGCAATTTATTACATCGGTAATCAAAGCGCAATCTGGTAAGGTGATCCGAGGCGACGTGTAAATTTCGAGCGAACGAAACACTAAACAAAGTAATGCGGGATATCCGTAATGTTAAAAGCGCGGTGTGTCAAGAGTCATGAGAGATTAGTACAGCTCCAGGAGATTCTCGCTTCAAAAATAATCGTAGTATTTTTACCATCACTTTATTCACTTCACTGTCGCGAGCGAGCGCACCAAGTGGCGTTAATTTAGCACCGAGTATTCTCATAGCACGAAGCCATGGTAATTCGAAGAAAGGTTGTCGACTTGATTGCTAAGAAAAAAACTATTTTCAAACACGATGCCGATCATATCTTTGTGCTGATAATGGCACTCGCGCTTTTATTCTTATGATGAATTACGTGGACTCGAAGCGTCTATCGACGCTGCAAGCCATATAAACAATTGAACTCAGAGACGCAGAAATACTAATTACATCTGTATTTCAATCACGGTGCGTTTACAATCGATACGTATAAGTCTCAAGAAACATCGTCATTCGTCTGCTTTACATTGTGTGTGTATATATATACATATATATATATTAGACTGACAAGGAAAAAAAGAAAATATTTTTTTTAATCGGTCTCTCAGCTCAAAAGCTTCCTTTTCATGCCAAAAAAACATCCCTAAATTTTTTTTATCAAAAAATATTAAAATTTATAGATCGCTAGTAAACTATTTTTAAATGAAAGTTCGATTTTCTTTAATACATGTTTGATTTGATGAAAAATGACTTTTTTTTCATCAAAACCCGCTTTTGAATGTGATACTGTATGTATTTTTGGTCGCTGAACACGATGCAATAATTCATTTAGCTCTATGATATACGTCTTAAGAAATATATTCCGATTAATGTGAAAAAATGAACTTTCGAGTTCAAGGTCGATTTTAGCAAGGTTCCAAGCGTTCAAATGGGTCGTTACTCCCCTCAAATTGTAGGTCTGTTCACCCAGAATAAGATCCAGTTGGAATTTTCTCGGGACCTCATGCAAGGCTTTTAAAAGTTGCATTTAATTGGATACTCTTGTAGCTTATTTTAAGTTTTCCAAAACCCTATAATAAAATATTTTTTCGTTAAGTGCATTTCGAATTATGAGGTTTAAAAGTTACGGTACTGCCGGCAATTGCATTATCTAAGGTAAAATTCAATTTTTAATGCAAAAATTAAAATAAGAGGAATAACTTCCAATGGTCTTGATTTTGACATATGATATCAAGGTCATGACTTTGAGCAACATTCTAGCCGTCAGTACACCTTAGATAATGTAAATACCGATAGTACCGAAACTTTTAAACCTCATAACTCGAAATGCACTTAACGAAAAAATTTTATTATAATGTTTTGGAAAGCTCTTGAAAGAAGCTACAAGAGTGTGCAATAAAAAATAGAGGATTTTATTCAAAAAACTTCATGCAACCTTGATCTTAAGGACATTTTCTTAAGGTCAACCAAGGTCACCATGACTATTTTCTTTCCTCTTTGAATCCATAAAACTTTTGTCTGAAAGATTTTTTGAAAAAACTTCTTCTTTCGAGATATTCAAGTGTATTGATTAAAATGGTTTACCATGTATATACATATATGTAATGTATATACAGGGTGAGTCTGATAAAAAGTTCACCACGTATTTCTAAAAAACGATTAAAATAGGAGGAAGACATCGATAGAAGGAGTAAAAAATACCTTTTCCCATTAAAAAAAAATTTTTTTTATTGGTAGTATGAAAACCAAGGACATTTAAGGTTACTGAGGGTCATCAAAGTATGTTCCTCTAGTTATCATACAATTTTGATAATAGATGTCTTTCCTTTATCTCTTCCCCTAATCATTTTCGAGAAAAACATGGTGAACATTTTATCAGACTCATCCTGTATATGCATACAGGATAAGTTAGTTAAAGTGTGCCAAACGTATATCTCAGAAACAAAGCATTTTACAGAACAATGTTTCATACAAAAGTTGTTTCGAGGGATACATAAGATGGTATCATTGATTTAACCTTGAATGACCTTGTCAAGGTTAGGAAAATGCTCATTTTTAATTTTTTTTAGTGAAACCCCTCATTTTTCATTGTATATGTGTGCGTCCGTGTGTACACAGGGTGTTCCGTAAAGACCGGAACAACAACGCTTAAGAGGAGATTCCTAGATTATTTTAAAACGAAAATTCTAATACCAAAATGTCGAGGTTGTGATAGTCTTTTCAATTCTAAGCATTTAAATTTAGCGAATTATACTGCCTAAAATTTGCACGTTCAACATGCTAAAAGTGAAAGCTAATTATTGCCTCTTGTAAATATCGATATAAAATTATGTATGCAAAGATTCAATGATTACTGATATTTTTAATTATTGATATTTATTATGTTGAAGAAAATATTTTCCGTATAAAATAAAGTACCTTTCGCCAGAATCAACAGAACAGAATCAGTCGATACCCTTACAATCAAGAGGCTATAATTTGTACCACCAAAATGTAAAGTTTCAGATTTTGTACCCCCGCCGTTCCTTTGGAAACTACCCCCAATTTGACTTTGAAACTTGCCATCGCACAGTAAGAGCTCGCTCAAAGATGCTCAAGAGGGAGATGCGCTCTAACATATCAACATTACAATTTATCTCAGCTTTCCCGATGCGTTTATTCCCAGTTGCTCCAACAATAAAACGTGATGCTGATTGTAATGTTTTTCCAATCTTTTCTCATGGTGTCATACGTTGCCACTATCACCAGATTGAGATAGTCGCGGTACTTTAATTTTAGCGCCTAGTCAGTTTGAATTGAAGAATATGGATAAATATGTATTATATACTTATAATTATATAATTACATATATTATACGTATAATTATACTGTAATTATATGCGGTTTTCCTAGTTTATCGCGAGTATAATACCATATAATTATTAAGCTGGCCTGTTTGAAATTTCATTTAGAATGTAGAATTTTTTACCGCCTGCATTTTTATTCGCTTTTTTAACTACTTTGTTTCTTGAACCTCAAAAACTTTCGTTTTTTTAAATTTTATTTGACGGTAAAGAAAAACCGCTTGTAGAAATATATCGGAAACGCTTCGCAGTCTGCCTTATCTTTTCTGCGCTGCGCTGAAATCCGCCAAAAGTGCAAAGAAATATCGCCAGATTTTTCCTCGTGAGTTTAACGACGCGATGACGGACCAAGACCGGTTCGACGAGCAAATTGGCCAAGCAAGGTAATTGCACTGTTAGGCGTTGCTACTGCTCTTACTGCAGGTGAATGAATCCCGACTCTCATGGTTCACGTTCGCCTCTTTAGTTTGTCTCTAACTAGCTATTTATACACACAAGAAGCTCGTTTCTGTGGTCATGCCACCAACGATATCTATGCTACGGATATAATATACGCGTACTCGCGTGCACGCACATCGCCGCGTACGATGCATGTACGTGCATTTGCTTTCATCTGCTGAGTCACTCTATATATATGCGTCCTATCTGTATATGCCCATTGCAATTAGGTATAAGTATTCTAGATATCAGTGTTCGCGCTAGGGAACATGGATACGTAAATCGTTTTCGATGGAGCTGTAATAGTTTTTATTGCTATTTTCGGACAATTATGGAATGTAGGCTGTACACCAATTCATAACTTGGGGTAGAAAAAGAACAGATCTTATGACTAATTGTCTTTAGGATCCCCTTAAAAGTTTACGGAAAAGTGTAAAAGGGGAAAAAATGTTTATTATAATCTGCTTGATCCGTATACATTGTTTCAATTTTTTTAAGAAACTGTTTCGACCGTTAATTTTATAAAAATTGCTGACGATCAAGAAAAAACTTTTAAAGTAATAAATATTGATAAAAGGGGGCTCCAATGACCTTGATCTTGATGTCAAGGTCGTGATCTCCAACTGAGTAATCTCCAACAAGTTTTAGCCATCACTCGTTGTTCGTTAAAAAGGTATTAACAAAAGAAATTTGAAAAAAAATGTTACCTTTTTATTCTCTATATAAGACAAAAATTTTCCGCTTTTAAAATATATAAGCGGGGCCCTCCTCTGTCTAGGGGCGTCTGACTTTCCACGCGAAGGGAGGTCCATCTCCCTCCTGCTTTGAGGCGCACGACTTTCTACGCGAAGCGAGTTTCCCACCTCCCCCTCTTTCCTAAAAGCATCCGACTTCGAGATAGGATGGACTTCGCGTCGCGTGGAAGTATGTGCCCCTAGGCAAGGAGGAAGATGGAGTGGACCTCGCTCTTCGTAGACAATTGTGCGCTCCTAGACGGGGGGGGGAAGGTGGACCTCCCTTCACGTGGAAAGTTGTGCGCCCCTAAGCAGGGGAGAGGAGGTGGGGTGAAACTCGCTTTGCGTGGAAAGTCATAAAATATATATTAAAACGGAAAATTTTTAGTCTTATATAGTAGAGGAAGAGTATTTTAGTCTTATATAGTAAAAAGGTGATTAAGTTTTTTTTCATCTTCTTTTATTATGTTGTTATTATTACGACGTAGGGTAATGACGGACGAGTCGGATGGGGGCAATCCCGAACGATCGTCATTAGTTTCTTTCCATTTTTTTTAGAACATATACTACTGGAAAAGGAATTGCCTATGCTGACCCGTATACCGAGGTGAAGCCAACATCTGATGCGAGAGAAAAAGGTAGATATAGTCCCAAATATTCGCAATGCGCATACGCAGCACCGTCGTCTGTCTGAATTGTACAGTTGTGTAGTGTTTCTTACACATCTGTGTAATGTACGAATGTAAGAAACACTGAACTAACTGTACACAATTCACACAGACGACGGTGTCGCGCATGCGCATTGCGAACATTTGGGACTCTATAGCTTTCTCTCTCGCACAGATGTTGGCTTCACGTTCAGCACCGTGTTCCTCTTCTAATGGTATATGTTCTAAGCCATTTTCACACAAATGTCTGTTGTGTAAATGACTCATTGTCAGTAAAGCACACGGTTTCGACCTTGCGCAAATTGTAAATAAAAATTCAGTTAAATTTTAGAAGGTAATAGAAACGTGCTTTCAAGAAACATGGTAAGGAAAAACTTAATACATGTCATAGTTGTAATAATCATATTTCAATGTTGAAGCTATAATGTGCGTGGTTAAAACAATTATAAATTTATAGTTGACCCAAAAAATGACTATAAGTTATAGTTAAATTATAGTACTTGCAACCATTTTTTTTCTCTCAGTGTACAGTAAAATTCCACAGAATAAAATGTGCGTAAAAGAGTATATTTTATGAAGGCATAAGTGTATAACGCCTTATCGTATAAATTAAAGCAGTGTAAAAGGCTTGAGCCATTTAACAGAATGTTAAGAGAATATACAGTATTTAATGCTACTCAAATTAAGGTTATTTGTAAAAGATATTTTTTAAATAGATTATGTGTTTTTAAGAAAATTAAATAAAGAATCATTCATTCATTCATTTTTTTACATATATTCTTTTATAATATGAAGATAAATAGTTTATACAAAGTACGAGCTGAATCAAATAGAATACATGCATATATCACGTAGCTGTCAGTTTACATGTAAAAAGTCACACAAATATATTGTTCGATTTGAAACTATATCTTGTATAATGTATTCACATTCTGTAAATGCTGCGAATGCTTGAATCTGTTTGGAGAGTATTTAGAAACGAAAATAAAGTTTTAGTGAACGTATCAATGCCATTTACGAAATTCAACATGCGCGTTATTACAGCAGATTCCATCGCAGACATTCGCCCCAGTGCAGCGTGGCGCGTCGCGACGCGGTGCGTCAATGTCCACGAGGTCTTGCAGGGCCACGCAAGGGGGTTGCAGCATGTCGATGTCGGTTAAACGTGAATGTAGGAACGGGAGAGGGAGAAAGAGAGGGGAGAGAGAGAGAGAGAGAGAGAGAGAATAGGCAGCGGAGGGAGTCGCAGCGGGGAAAGGACGCTGGACGTCGCGGCGCAGCCTGCCGCACCCAGTAAAGCGCCTGCTCCCCTTGAACCGGCAAAATGTATACCTGACGACGGCGACGATGCCGACGACGCTGTAGACGCACGTCATCCACGCTGTTGCTAGGCGCGCTGCTACTCTGTTCTTTCCGATCGTTGCACCGACGCCCACCGACCGACGCTAAGCGCTCCGTCCGTTCGTCCGTCCATCCATTCACCGATTCGTTTGCAACGTCGCGACGTTGCGCGTCCATGGAACCGAGGACCTTCGAGCAAGTCAAGGTCGCTTTGCGTCGCAACGCCCGACTTGTAGGGATATCACGCGGTACTATTACGTAGAAATCGCGACGTGAAGCCAAATTTGTGATTTCAAGAAAGGATCATTAAGATGTTTACAGTGATTTTGAGAGCGATTGGTACATGATAGTGGGAGGTGATCTTTGTGAATGGATAAAAATTAATGGGGCAGTGTCCGAGGACGCGCGCGAAGGGTAGTCGTAAGATTGAAGAGATATTCGAAAGAAAATGGAAGGAAGTGAAAAAGGGATCTTTTAAATTGCCTGGAGTAAAATGTTTCTGATGAAATGATTGTTTCATTGAAAAGGAAGATGAGATACGATTCGATTAAGATTCGTGTAAAAAAATCTTGTAATATGTCTCGCAACTTTCTAACGTTGAAAGCTCAGTAAATTTTTTAATTAAAAATTTTCTTGTCAATTTAAATGATTTCGGAAAAAATATCTTATCACTGTTTAACATTTTAAGTAAATCTCTTCTTATTTCTATTAAAAACTTTATAATGAAGAGGAGTTTCTAAAGTGATAAAATTAAATGTTTTTTTTATTTCACAGTTTTACGATTATAGCGATATTAAATGTGTGATTAAATGTGGGGGAAATCAAATCTTGAGAGATCGTTTCACTTCTAGCGTCTAGCACAGGTGGAAGTATTCGGGGCTAAAGCTTGGATGACCTGACGATGAGAGTTTCGTAGCGCGGTGTCAAGGTTGTATGACCTTGGTTCGGTCGATGACACGAACGGCAAAATTCTATAAAATCGAGCGTGTCATATGATACTGAGGAGTAATATATATATATATATATATATCATATGATACTCCTCATAACTTTCTTGTTTCATTAAAGGTAGAATATATTTTTCGTATTTGCTAAATTTTCTAAGTTTTTAATTTTTTGAAGAGTTTTGAAATTTTCTATATACACATTATATTTAATGTTATCCTGTATAGGGTACGTCCATTTTAAATGCAACACAAGCAAATACCTGGCAAAATATGAAAGATAACAGAAAAACCTACAGTTTCAGACAAAAGTTGTATGATCTGAAATGTATGATTTGACAAAAGTAAAATCATTTTCGAAGAAATTAACTTTTCAAGGTCACATAAGGTCATTGCTGGATATTTTTTTGCACAGAATTGTATGATTTTTCATAATTCTTTTGATTATTCTTCATATAAAAGTATTTCATCAAAAAATCAATAATTTACGAGATATTTTATAATTTATTCTGATACATTCGTACATTAAATATAAAATATCGCGTAAATCGTACATTAAATATAAAATATCGCGTTTTTTTTGATAACTATATTTTAATACTTTTAAGAATAATGAGATGAATCAAAGGAGATACATAGCTGCTTTTCAAAAAATTATGCAATTTACAATATGCAACTGCATACTTTTTTTAATTATTTGTCTCCTTTCAAACCATACTTTTATTTAAAACGTTTTTTCGTATCTTCTATATTTTTCAAGATATTTATCTACATTCAAAATGGATTACCCTGTATAAACGTATATATCGTTAATAAAATCTGAAGATTATATGGTGTATGTTAATGTTTTTCTTTTTTCTTAGTTTTTTTATATCATAAAGTTTATATCACAAAGTTCTTTTTATATCATAAATTCTTGATATTTAATAACAGAAGGGAATTCGAAAAAGGGAAAATATTTCTTGACAATATGGGATAATTATTTTATCCTTATTGTTTATCAAATGTTAAGCAAAAACAAATGCTCGCGTGCGTTTTGAGCGTCAAGTGGAACGTACTCCCTTAGAATTCTCACTACAAAATAATCTCAAACTACTCGGTGTAACTTTGTAAAATTTTATGAGGACTAGATAGAAAGAGATAGATAGAGCAATTTCATCGGGTTTGTTATTGATTTTTGAGGCATATTGAATTTGTACAAATTTACAAGCGAATTAGAATTACAAGAAGAATCCGAATGCCGTGTTAATAATATTAAAAGCACAAGTATAATAATATCTAATTTAAAGCAAGGATATAATAATTAATTGAATTAAAATTTTACCATAGAAATTATCAAATGGATAATTAAAATAATCGTCAATTAATTGAAATTGTATCTTGAAAAGTAATTATTATTATATGCAATTGGGTATGATTTGGAGTCAAAATATTGGCAGTTCATTCACATACATAGGGTCGATTGTATATCGCGAAATCTAGTGAAAATCATAAAAGTGAACTCTCACTTGATTGGCTAACTTTCATTATAGTGAGAATGCGATATTTCTCACGTGAGATTACTCTTAGTAAGAAATTCCTTGTCGAATTGTGCCAAAGCGCGTCGAAATTGGTAGAAATTGTTCGAAATTTGTTTTAAAAAATTAATAGCAATGGATTACATTCTTATGCTTCTGTGCATAGAGGAAAACGAAAACGTCAATAACATTCGCAATAAAAATTTAAATTTAATAAGAAGGCGATTACAGGATAATCAAGATTCGTTTGATATCTCTGGAAGCACATTTCAAAAATTGTATAGATTAAGTATATAAATAAATTATGCTTCATTATAAATTGTGTATAATTTATAATGAAGCATAATTTATTTATATACTTAATTACACACATTTATGTGTGTAATTCATGTGTAAAATATATTATAAAAACGTTTAAAAAATGTATATTACAATTTTTAAATACGTATACTGTTATAATATATAATACTGTGAATATGTAACTATAATAATATATAACTAACTGTAATATGTAATACTGTGAATATGTAATTAACAAAAAAAAATGATAATTAATATTTAATAACATACTTACAATTTTTCGTTTATTTTTGCTGTTGTATCATAAACGTCTCCTACCGAAATCGGGATATTTTTGCATGAAAGAAAATAATATTTCTTTTTATCTCTCTCGGTTACGTTCATTTTTTTATTATCACAGATCACAATTACGGTTTTTTAATGTACTTTTTTAATACGTGGTAAACGTACTTCTGAATTCTGCGTATTTCTGTAAAGATAAAGGAGTTATGTTGCTTATTCACGTGCGCAACATATTTCACGTTGCTCCTGTGACCAGGGATGTCGTATTTTCATTGGATCATAGCCAATTGCACGTATTTTTTCATGTGAGATGAAAATACGAAAAGTGAGAGAAGTCGACAAAGATACACAATCGACTCCCAGGTCTGGCTCGATAGCAGGGGTGAGTTGCACTGCGGTGATTGTTGGCTGTAATGACTGCGGATGAACTTAGGCGATAGTTTAGGGTAGGTTAAGTAAATTCGTATATATAAAGATATCTCAAAGTAAAGTTAATAATTCTTCTTACGCTTACATATTTTAATTGTACACACAATTAAATGTAGAAATTACCCAGGTCACAAATTAAAACGAGCTATATTAGGTGTACATAGTGATAATATTTATTTTGTTCAAAACTATAACTTTCACGGAACGTTTCGACTTCGTATATATACTTGTCCGTACGCGATTCTCTCATCAATATGAGAGACTTCTTAAGGAGACAGCGAATCATTTTTCAATTGTTGAACACAGCTAACGATAACCTGTCTCATCTTATCTTACAATTTCACGCGTTCGTTCGAAAGATATTTACGGCAACTTTACTACTGCCTTCTCTCAGAAAAGATCGCGTCGCTCATAAAATTGCAACAAAAAATTTAGATCGCGCGTCATCAAATTAGTATGATAAAAATACGCGAAATTTATCGATATGAGATATGTAATATTCGATTTTTTAATATAAATTAAGAATAACGGAGGAAACGAAATGTGATAGTACAAAGTACGTTTTTTTTTTACAACGGATGTTATACAGTGTACATTCTCATTGCCAATTTATCTTAATCGTGTCGATTACGTAGACGTTTGGTGATTGTTGGATTTCCTCAAACTATTACAATCAAGTCTAACGATCGATATAATCGATCACAGAACCGGAAGAACGAGACATTGAGAGGGTAGCTGAGAGTTATTGATCGAAGAAGAATACACCGGAAGACACGATCCTCCAGTATACTTGTATGTCGCCGGACTATTTGCGCTGGACGTATCGATTCAGCGGGATCAGTAGTATGCGGTAAATGGGAGAACGGCGCGAAATAGCAGTCTGCGAAAATAGAAGATCGGTTCGGACATTCGTTTGATTCCGTCTTGTTGTGCTAGAACGATACTAATTGTTTGGACGACGAGTCCTTTGATTTAATTGACGATCCAGTTTCGTCACGAGGAATGAAAAAGTGCGTATCGACAAACATGAGCAGCTGAACTTTGATCACTTAAAAGCAGATGAAAACTTTTCTCAGAATCGTTGGGGATATATGTCTACCTGGACTGTTGCCCCATTCCGGTGATATCGTGTATTTCATCACTGTGTTGTGTTCCGCTGTGGAAACCAGTGATAAATAGTAGGTGATGATAAGTGGTTCTCACCGTTTCGAATGAAGTGGTTTTAGGATGATGGTGGAGCGTGTCGAAGATCACCTCTTCATGTATCGACGCCCCGTCTACCGCGTCTTCCAGTATCTCGAAACTACCGAGTAAGTATATCGGCCGAATGCATCTCGTCATTTCTACATAAAACAAATTTAATTACTTGCAATACATTGAAAATATAACTGCGATAATCAGGGGAAAAAAATAATTGGTGTGCTTATACTAAGTTAGAAGTGCTCCAAACTTTTAGAATTAATTTATTTTTTTTAATTGTGCTACATTGTGCCCGAATATTAAAATCGTGAAAAAAAACATAAAAAAAAGATTTTTGGATCAGCTCCCACTTTGTGTTTTTTTTTCAATTTTTCTAATTTTGCTAAGTTATGCTGGATTGTACAAATATTGTGCTAAAGTGGTACTTTTAAATAATGATAACAACAGAAGTTATATATACGACAGCAAATAATTGAGAAGATGGGTGGAATAAAGGCCTAATTACAAAATCTTAAGTTTGATAAAAATTAAAATAACTTTTATAAAGTATTATATCACAAATGGGAACAGTATTAAATGTATATTTATATAATGTCCCCCCTTCAAAAGTTATATGTCATAATATTTCTCTATTATGATCAATATTTAAAAAGTTATTTGCAATTTGAAAAAATGCACTTAGTCCCTTTTTCCGAATATGGATTATAACATTGTAAGAATCGACAGAAAGAAAAGACTATGAATGAAAAGACTATGCAGAAAATTTTTTATTTTCACATTCTTCTAGAAGAAATACAAAATGAATATGGAATACATTTTACTTTTACTTGTGCAAAATAAATTGAAATAATGTTCAATCATCATCTGATGAGTTTTCGTAAGATTTTTTAACATAAATATGTTGTAATGAAAACACATTATTGTTGTACCATTTTCGTTCAGTCTCTGGTAAAAATCTCATTAATGATTTTAAATCATTTATGCCCTTTTTTCCATAGATTATATCATTTTCATCATCACAGGACAATCGAAACACGTTCATATAACTAATGTAAGCAATATCAATTCTTTGTTAATTTGCGTTAATTTCCGGAAAAAAGGCCTAAGTAGAATTGTACCTTTATTCCTCCAATCCCTTCAATTTATGACAATTCTGAATATAACTAAGGCTTACATTCGCATCAGTCACTCAAATAGCATAAAACTGCATACTTAAGTTGTGCTAGCCAAAAAAAGTCAGCACAATCTTCAAAGTTCTCGGCACAACGAAGGAGAGGGGGGGAACACTTTACTCTTGCACGCGACACTTCGCGCTCGGCTTCTCTATTCATAAATCGGGTTTGTAGTGCTACGATGTAAACACACTACATAACTGAGTTGTCACAATTCTATCCATATCAAAGCAATTTAGATTAACCAAAAAAGTTAGAATAATCAAATTTTGGTTAGAATAACACAATTTTTAAATAAAAAAGTAAGAACGTTTTTGTTAATCACATATCAACAAAATTTTGGTTGTATGTATAAAATCTTGATTTCTAAGATTTCTCTCAGGTGAATCTTATTATCAGCAGAATGATGGAGAGGCCTCCACCTGCGCAATGTGGTTCCGACCCTTTCTTCCCCTTCCTCCTGGAAAAGTTCCTAAGGGCCCATTTCATGGGGGAGGTCGCCTCTTCACTAGTGACCGGAGAGAATATCCTTTCTTGGATGCACGGAGGGAACTGTCGAACTCGGGCAATGATTCGCCCATCCCTCTCTCTAACACAGAGGACAGTATGAGGGTGCACCACATTCCCTGGCCAAATGTCCCCCCTCTCCGCAATTCATATAGCAATTCCTTGACCGTGATCAAGGCTCCACTTCTGCGTATGTCCTCTTACCAGGCAGAAGCACTGAAGGAGCTCCTATAATAGAATCACTCCCACCAGGGCTCAATTCACCTGAACCCTAACCGACTCCACTGCCCTAATCGCTGTGCGGGCTGGACATTCCGCTCCTACCCTTGATTGTGGCATTTGAACGGGTCTTGTACGAATCATCCGGGCGGCATCCACCCACTTTTGCCAAAGCGGTGGATATTTTCTCTGCGATTGTTGCCTTTTTTAATTCCAAAAATCGTATACGCAGCCAGGTAGGGCAAGAAACCCTAATTACGTGGCCCTGTGCTATCTAGGATTACCAGATCCAAAAGTGTTACAAAATTATCGAACATTTTGTCTTTGATAACAAAATATAACCGAACAGAGGTAATAAGTTCAATTTACTTACACAATTTACTAAAAGAAAAGGGGAGAACGAACGAAAGGAAAATTTATTTCAAAGGCAGAATTTGGTTACATGAACATTAGTTTATTGATAAACACAAAATTAAAATGTATTCCATACCTGTGACATTTTAACATTGTTAAAATTTAGCTGAAAATTTGCTGAAATTTTACTGAAAGTGAATTTTTCAGCTAACATATTGAAATTTCTCTGAAATTGAACTGAAATTTCTCTGAAATTTTTACTGAAATTTGTCTGAAATTTTGCTAAAATTTTGCTGAAAATGAATTTTTCAACTAAAAATCACTGAAATTAAACTGAAATTCTTCTAAAATGCTGAAATTTTGCTGAAAAATGTTCCAAAACGTAGAATACTTTCAGCGAAATTTTTTCACCAGAGTAATGGGCAAAAAAAAACCTTAGGCATCGGGCGTTGTAAAAGTAGCCACAGAGAGGTTTCTCTCTGGTAGCCACATTGCATTCACTGAATAGCCCAAGTAGTTACCAGTAGCCAATAACGAAAATTTAATAGCTGCTCAGCTCGCGAAGTAGCCTAATCTAGCAACACTGTTTCAAGCCGGTTTTTTGTGTACAAAATCGTTCCTTTTTTACTTAACAGCAATTTCCAAATGATTTTTAGTGTATCAATATACGTATCATCCATCTCTACACCAAGTGCTTAGGGTTTATTAACGGTATCTATGTTTATCACTGATTAATCCATACATTTTACGTTACTTTACACAATTAAGAATTTGTACAATTCGTTAATTTTGCTAAATTGTTATTCTTTTATTTCTCTGCAGACAGCGAAATAATGCATCGCATTTACTTCAATACACGCGGTTAGAGAGGAGACACATTATTTCTACAGAAATCGTGATAAGAATAATTCATGTGACCTGCAATCCCGTGACAATTTGTTTCACCCTGAAAGACACTCATGTTTCGATCTGCGGGATATATGAACGTTACATCCCGCGGCTACAACGAATGC
The DNA here is from genome assembly GCF_001594055.1 of Mycetomoellerius zeteki. Taxonomy (NCBI): domain Eukaryota; kingdom Metazoa; phylum Arthropoda; class Insecta; order Hymenoptera; family Formicidae; genus Mycetomoellerius; species Mycetomoellerius zeteki. The sequence continues at coordinate 1,782,604 of NW_017257819.1, read as the reverse complement.
AATCGCGAACTCTACCGTGCTATCACAGTAGGAGCTCGCGTTTGCGAAACCGAACGATGTTTCGAAATGTTACCAGGGAATTGTCGCAAAAAATAGTGAAAAATCGCGTTAGAACCACTGAAATGCGCGAGACAAATCGGATCATTGCATGTCGTTACATCCGTTATCGAGCAGATCGAGTCACGATTCCCTGCTGGATGACAATTGTGCGGATTAATAACTGTTGAAATCACGTCGCGAACGGCAAAATCCACGCAAATAGATATTCATATTCATATTCTTTATTGCAATGCATACAATTTATATAGATAAGGTAATTTGAGGGAAGATGCCATAAGGGGGAAGACGCCACTTTATTTATAGTTTTTTTATAGAACGCGCGTTAACTACACTGACTGTGCAAAAACGTGTGGCAAACAGTTGCGCAGTTATCGGCTCAGATGAACATGTTCATGCCAATGTCGATTGGAAAAGATTATACGAAATACGAAAAGGTAGATCGTGAAACATGCTCTTTGTAATATTTGGTATGTTAATAGCTAAGGTCTGTATTTCGATGCTTACTGTAAAACCGGGCAAATAATATACGGTTTCAATCAGTGTTTCCTGGCGGTCATGTGGATGATATAGATTATAATTTGTAATATTCTTATATGCGTAAAAATTGCAATTGAATATTTCTCTTACGCTTGGGGATAAGATGACAGTAAATACAAAACACAATTTTTCCTGCTCGAAACCGTCATTAAAATGATTTTATGAATTAAAATTTTGGATACTTTATATAATCGAAATATTTTAAGTTAATGAAATGCTGTTTAAACGAATAAAAGTATATCCAACTTATTTCCTAAATTACTATCTTTGATATTTCCTCAATTTATGTTTTATTATACCTTTATGTATTTTTATAGCTTAAATTCTTCATTATGGACTGTAAATAAGTAAATATGCAAGTTTATATTGCATCGCATTATTTAATTGTTTGTAACATCTTCTCCCATAAGAGGTGGCATCTTATTCACACATATAGGGGGAAAAGATGTCACTTTGCAAGGTATGATATATTAATTTTTTCCAATAATACGGAATATTAAATGTTGAATTTATAAATTTGTGTAAATAAAAAAAGGTGTCTAGAATATTAATAATATTTTTTCGTAACTTAATTCAATAACATTAAGAAGTTATTCAAGAATAAAGGCTTAAGTGTGGCGTCTTCCTTCCCCCAATTACCTTATACTTATTATACTATTCGACAAAAGAAACATCGGAATGAAACAAGTAGTTTTTTGACGTTGAATAGGAATCCGGCTTTCAAATTGTTCCATCACATTACAATTTTGAGAAATTTACATTTGAAATCAGGTTTTTGCAAAAAAGGTTTTTATATATTTTATGTCATATTATAACTATGATATGTGACATGGTGGAGAAGTTTTATAATTAAAATTAAGTATGTTAGGACCTTCAATCTTCAAAAAAGATTTTTTAGTATCGCCTATGGTTAATAAGATATTCATAGTTAAATATAGAATCTATTACTAAAAAGTGAATTAGGTCATTAATGATTTACTAAATAACTTTCAATTATGTTACATCCTGCTGTCCGTAGCAAAATTTTTTTGTTATCATGCTATATTTTCTTTTGTGATTCGGGTTTACATGAATCGTTCTATATGAATTGCTTATTAATTTAATCATTTTGCGTGAATAACCTGTGTGAAAAATTATTACAGGATAATATACAGTTAATCGTATTGCTCTCGATCGTATTTCCTTGTATACTCGAAAGAGTAACAAATTTGTATAAGATAATTTTAAGATCTTTTATTAAAGAAGACGTATTTCAAAATTCAACAATAAGAAATAGAAGCTTTGACCATTTTCAAATTCCCTGACTTTTCCATGACTTCCCTGATTTCCCTGACTTGTGGCAACCCTGTTATAACCTCAACATTTTGGTATTAGAATTTTCGTCTCAAAATAATCTCAGGAATCTCCCCTTAAGTGTTGTTCGGATCTTTATGGGACACCTGTAATTCATATTGAATTATTTAAGCATTAAAGATCGAGCTTTGATCATTATGGCATTACTTCTATTTCTTATTGTTGAATCTTAAAAAATAATATAAAAATTCGTAAAGACTGCATTTTATGTAAAAAAATTTTCTTTTTATGATTAGAGACATTATAACTGTAACACTTTACGATCGTCTAAAAATGAAAGTTACACTGACACGGAAAACACGATGACCTAGGATCTAGCTTTTGCTTTGTTTTCAAAAACAAACTTTTATGAGATACATTGATCTTTACTTACTTTGTGTATAATAAGCGATTTGGTTCTTATTAGATAATACATAATTGACGCGCAGGAGCGTTCATTAAAAGTCGATCCTTTTGTTTTTTTCTGTTCTCCATATAGCCATGAGGGGATGAGTACTGGAGCAGGAGATGGAGGTGCGGGCAATGTAGGAGGTGTTCAGAATAGCGGCGGTGGCAGGAACCCCCCGCCGCATGGCTCGCCCACCCCCATGGACAAGGCGACTTTAAAAGTCCATCTCCCCAACGGTAAGTTATTTCATCACTTCATTAAAGAATTCATTGCATTAGGCGAGAAAATGGCGAGAAAATGGCGAGAAAACAATTAAGAACAAAGACTACCATAATTCCAATCCTGTAAATTGCGCGAAATTATTTTCAGTCTTGAAAATCCTTTTTGGATTATTCGTTCTCTACAAAGTGCATTAAAAATATAGAATTTAATTACTCTAGGTGATAAGAAGTATTAAAAAAAAGATTTATAACCGACAGGGATTCTCAAAAGGTTAGATAGTCAAAGAGGATGTTTAAATTTACGTTATTGTACATACTTTTAGTCCAAAAACAAAGCTCCTAATAATTGGCCATGCATAAAAGCTTATAAGCAATCTCCTTTGCAAAGGGGTGAACGACTCTCAAACAGTAGGGAGGGAGGGGATGAGAGTCGGGCGCCTCTTTACAGGGAGTGAGGGAGTGAGAGTCACTGTTTGAGACTCTAAAAAAATAATAGGTCAAAAAGCGATTGAACTAACGGTTTGCAAGCGTATCTTGCAAAATAAAAATTTTCGACGTCGGACTTAGAAAATTTTTGATCACCTATATCAAATACGAATAGGTAATCAAAAATTTTTTAAGTCCGACGTCGAAATTTTTTTTTAAGAGTTCCAGTAATTTCTGATTAGAGTTCTGAACAGCTCTCGACGAGTTCTGTCGAAAAGTATTAGATCATAAAGCGATTGGATGACTACATAAGGAGATACGTGCTTTTACAACCGATTTTTCAAATTTTGTTTTAAGTACTGTATCTCTTTTATGTTTAAATTTGTGTTGGTTTTAATTGCTGAGAACTCCTTAAAATAACGAATAAGATAAAATAACAATTAACATGTCACAGAACTATTATATATAAAAGAATTTTTTTCAAAATTTTATTTATTTTTCTTTTTATTAATTTTATTATGTCAAAATTGTTTTTATTTATCAGGAACTCTAGATATTCACAAAATAAAGCTATTAAGTTGCTCAGAATTATCTCGAATTTCGATAAGAAGTTAGCACCTCATTACTTAAAAATTATTTAAAAATTGTTATTAAGCGAAACTCGCGTTATAAACTATATAGAACTCTTTGTTTCGTCAAAAGGAAACGGGAACTCTAATCAGAACCATGGAATTTCAATGTTGAAATTGCTAATTTCACAAACGCTATACCTCTGTGAAGCTGGCCCCCCATTTTTAAAAAAATCAATTTATTTTAGAGCTCTGTATAAATTTTCGATAATTCCAGAGTTCCTGTGGCTAGAACTATTTCTTAAAACCATTATGAACTCTGCAACTATCGAAAATCTATACAGAACTCTAAAAAAAATTGATTTTTTTTAGATGGGAGGGTCAACTTCACAGGAGTCAGGTACGTGATAAAATCCGTTCTTAAGATTGAATAACGAAAAATAGCGTTTTCCTTGCAACGGATTTATTTGCTCCTCGATTACCGATAACGGGTAATTGTCTCTGGCCGTAATCTTATTCAAGACCCGATAGTTAACATAAACTCCTCGTTTTTCCATTCTTTTTCTTTACTAATACTATTCTAGACGCATACTCCGAATTTCCAGGACGTATAATATTCTCCGGCCTAGCAATCGCTTATAATTTCATTTTTTATTGATTAATTTCCTTTTTTACGAGATGAGTAAGAGCAAATCTATACTCGTTATAAATACCGTTAAAATCAAAACATGTATATCCTAAGAAGAGAAAAGACAAGTAGCTTTATTAATATTGTTTTCCAATACTGTAATTCAGGTGGCTTCAACGTTGTCAAATTCGGTGATGCGATCGACGTTAGAGGTATCATCTCTTTGGTAACTAGTCGATTAGCCGTTGGTACTAGACATTATCGAAATCTGTACGCGATGAGGCTGCATCATCCTGGATCCGGAGAGAGTTATTGGTTGCATCAGGATACAACGATGTATCAGGTATAAATCGATATGTATGAATCGCATATCCGGCATATATTCTGTTATATCCTGATACATTCTGTTTGTATCTATCGTTCAGGTACAAGAAAAGTATGAACGAAAGCATCCACATTGCGAATGGAGGTACGAGCTCCGAGTACGTTATCTTCCTCAGAATCTAAATGATCTCTACGAGAAGGATAAGGTCACGTTTTACTATTATTACGATCAGGTATGATGATACGTCGATGAGCAATTAAGCAAGACGTTTTAAAAATAAATGATAAATTGCATTTATCTATATACTTAGGTACGAAACGATTACCTGCTTGCAAACCACTCCACACTGGATCAGGACGTCTCGGTTCAGCTCTGTTGCCTGGAGATCCGTTATTTTTTCAAGGACATGCCGCAAATTGCTCTGGATAAGAAGAGCAATCTGGAATACTTGGAGCGTGAGGTAATTTTTCGGAACGATAACTCTTGCCTACGAATAACTGGATTTCACTTGCATATTCGCATCAATTCATCCCTTTCATTGTACAAAATATACGAAACGAATAGTGTCTATATTTTGTCCACAGGTCGGTCTACACAAATTCCTGCCGCGCTCTGTGCTAAATGGGATGAAACCGAAAGCGCTCCGAAAATTGATACAACAACATTTTAAAAAAGTCGCAGCGTTGTCCGAACTCGAGTGTATGTTCAAATTCTTTGATCTGCTGCGGGCGCACTATCGATTCGATCAAGAAAGATTTATATGCGCATTAGGGGTAAGTAATGACCAGTGATGGGTAAGATACTCTTAAAATTTATTTAGATACAGATACAGTTGCATGTACAAAAATTTATTTAAATACAGATATAGATACACATATTATGTATTAATCATATCATATCATCACCCAGCATCGCTCATACAACTTCTACTCTACAATTTACAGTCAAGCTGGTCAATACCTGTAGAACTAGTCATTGGACCGGACTTGGGTATATCTTATATGGCTCATCGAGGCGGAACAGTGGTACGTTACACGTTTTATATTACACACGTATACTTTTTACATCACACATATTTTGTGTAATATATATTGTGTATTCTATATAGTTTTTAAAATAAAAGTAGCATAATTCTATGATGAGTTTTTCGAAGTAAAATTTCGATTACAGCCAACTAGGATGGCAGAATTTTCACAAATACAATCCATCCAAACGTTGGTGTCGGATTGCAAAGAACATGCAAAGGCCTGCATTAAATTGAGGGTCGCAGGTGCCGCGGAGACTCTCAGTATCACTTGTTCCAGTCTAGATCAAGCGGAAAGCCTCGCGGATTTAATTGATGGCTATTGTAGATTGGTCACGGGCAGTAATACTTCATTATGGAATAGAAAAGGTAGAAATAAAAATACCATTGTTGCGAAGTAAAAATCTAATAAATTTTATCTCTAACTTTTTCAATACTATTAAGAAAAGATACGCGAATAGTATCTCTAAACTATTTTATAAAGACTTGTTCTATTAACGTTAATAAAATATATTAAGTTTTTTTTATTCTATATTTGCAAGCTGGATCATGGAAGAATTATCCTTGTCCATGCAAAGGTAAAACGAACCAGAAAGACATCGTTTTATACATATGTATATGTTTCAGTATTTATATAAGAACAAGATATTATTTTATTTACATCCGTATAAAATATGATTTTATTTATAGATGCACAGCCGCCAAAATATAGGCAGGATGGTGCTAGCAGTCCAGCGGAGAAGAACGTGAGTAAAACTGGAACAATCTTGTCCGAAGATTATGCGGAGATTGTTGACGAAGAAGGAGATTATTCGACGCCAGCTAGTAAGTATATATGTCTTCATTATTCACTTTAATGTGAGCATAAGATCGAGAATGACTAAAAATGTAGTTAAATATTTTTTATTGATATACTGTATTTTTCTTTACATTTTGAAATACGTGAGAGATGTTTAAATGATTAATTTTCTTTTGATAAATTTTCTTTGTAGCTCGAGACTATGAGATAGTTCGAAACCAAGTAGAATTAGGCGAAATCATAGGGGAAGGACAATTTGGTAATGTTCATAAGGGATCATATAAAGGAAGAGATGATCAAACTGTCGCTGTTGCGGTCAAGACTTGTAAGGTTGATGCAGATCTTGCCACTGCTGAGAAATTCCTCGAAGAAGCTTGTACGAAAATTCAATACAATAAATTATATATTTATTATAATAATAAAATAAAGTATATAAACATGTGTTTCCGAGATAATAAATTCAAATTTTAGATATTATGCAGCAGTTTGAGCATCCGCATATTATCAGATTGATCGGAGTTTGTTCAGAAGCGCCAATTTGGCTTGTAATGGAATTGGCCAGACTCGGAGAAATGCGTGCTTATCTCCAATCTAATAAACATCGTCTGGACCTTGCCACACTTCTACTGTATACTTTCCAATTGAGCACTGCCCTTTCGTATCTTGAAAGCAAGAAATTTGTGCACAGGTATCTACCAACAAACAAAATCTGTTTATTATTCGAACATCACAGTTCATTATATTCTTGTAATTAATCGTTTCATTGCAGAGATATCGCTGCAAGAAACGTGCTAGTTTCGTCGCATAGTTGCGTTAAGTTGGCGGATTTTGGCCTTAGTAGATGGGTAGAAGATCAGAGTTATTATACCGCGAGTAAATGTAAGCTACCAATTAAATGGATGGCGCCGGAAAGTATAAATTTCCGAAGATTTACTACTTCATCTGATGTTTGGATGTTCGGTTCGTTTTTTTTTTTTCTAAAGCTAATCATGTTCTATAAAAATTGCTCTCTCTCTCTCTCTCTCTCTCTTAAAAGATAAGTTAATGACATTTGATTGTTATTCCAGGTGTATGTATATGGGAAATTTTGATGCTAGGCGTAAAACCATTCCAAGGTGTGAAGAATAACGAAGTGATACGCAAATTGGAGAACGGAGAGAGACTCGCACTTCCCAATCATTGCCCGCCACGATTATACTCTTTAATGTCTCAGTGTTGGAGCTACGAACCTAGTAAGAGACCGACGTTTAAAGAAATTAGAGAAACTCTACAGTAAGTATTTGAAGTGTTTGTCAAACTGTAAATGTTGTTTTTTAAGTTATATTATATGCTCTTTTAAATCGTTATAGTGAGATTTTGCTAGAAGAGAAACATCAGCAGCAAGAAACGATGAGACGAGAAAACAGAAGAGTTCAAGCCATGTCTTGGGGTATGTAGAAAGTTATCTATAATAGTTATATGGCTCTATTTTTTAATGAAAACATGCACATATTATCCGATATCAAATATATCTATCAAATAATCCATCTTATAGGTGCAGACGATGTGCCGCCACCGAAACCCTCCCGGCAACCGCAAAATACGACGGAGCAGTCGCAATTAGCGGCACCATCCACGTACATCGTGGCGCAAAGTCCCGAGGTTCTCACGCAACTTCTCAAGGACAATCAAGCCAGAGGGGTATGTCCCTCCGTGTACACGACACCCGCATCTCCCTTCAACACCCTGGCGGTTCAATTTCAGAATGAAGATCAAGTTCTAACAACCGCCGTTGTATCCGATTTACCCTTCTTCGATCCCGTGCTTTCCGAACCACCATCCATCACCACTCAGTCGGGTGATTCCACCCTGTCTGACACCAACTTAGACTCCCTTGATTCCTCGGATAACACTCCCCTCATGTCGAGCCTGAGCATTTCAGACACGGCAGTACAGACGCAGTCGCCCGCCGCCAAACGAAAGCAGCAGAAGGTTAAAGATATACAAAACTTGTATGCGGTTAGCTCGAAGGTGGTTGGTAGCATCACGGGGGACCTGTATTCCCCCGTGCAGAAATTCTCCGTGTCCAGCACCGTTCCGTCGCCACCCGCGACCGCTTCGGTCGTGTCAGCCGCGGTCGCGGGCAACACCTGTGGCGAAATATATGGACCGGTCACTAGTTTCACCCAGAGCTCAGCTATCGTTGGTAATCTCAGTCAAAGCGCTGGTTTAGGTGGTAATTACAATGAGGATTTAGGGAATTTTGATCCTAATAGTTTAGGCAGCAGTATTATAATACCGAGTAGTAGCAGCCAGGCGCAGTTTGTTGCGAGTGGTTCGCATGCTCTCAGTCAGTCAATTAATTACGGTAACTTCACAACTAGTAATAACATGAGCCAAGTATTTGGTGGCGGTCAATCTACAAATCAGAATATTAGTGGTGTGCAGAGTGTTGGTGATAGTAGTAGTAGTGGCGGTGGTGGTAGTAGTGGCGTTGTTTACTCTCGTAATATTAGCTTGGCGAATGTAGGTAGTTCTGCATCAAATTCGGAATGTTTGTATGGTCCGGTACTCAAGTTCCGCGCACAAAACGCCCAACCACAGTTGGCCGTAGCTGCAACCGTGACCGCGACCGAATTGAAACCCGTCGGCGCGGTAGTTGGACATTACGGTCAAGCCGGAAGAAGTAATCTAGTAGTGCAGAACCTACAATCGCAGCCAATATATTCACAGAATTATCCGCATCAGCAGATCTATTCGAATATCGCTCAAACGGGACAACAGTCCATGTATCTGCTGCAAATGCCTCACATGCAGAATATCACGCGGCAGAATGTTTCCCAGGCGGTGTCTTACGCGATACCACACACAAACCAGCAGTCTCAGTTAAGCGGTGCCAGTCCTATTTACACAGCCCATGCTACGTCCGTGTCGGTGGTCCAAGCTCAGAAGATGCACATGCCAAATTATGCTCACCAATCTCAGGCCGGAATTAGTTGTCAGCCAGTGACTTGTCAAGTAACCGGCACGAATCAGTCGGCGAACATTGGAATAATGCAAGCTTCCTCTATTCCATCACACTCTGTTATGTCATCCTCGGCGACTCAGCAGAACATCCATTCAATTCCATCCGTGTACATGGTAGATCAACAGCAACCAAGTTTCCTCGGTCCAGTTGATTATACTCAAGTGCACGCTAACATCGGTAATGTAATGACAAGCCTGACCGGTGTGCATCAGCAACAAATAGCGCAATCTCAGATGGCTAGCGGCGTCGCAAAGGCGGCAAATATATCGCAAGTCGTGACGGGCGTCGCCAAAATCACCACCTTCGTGACACCACAAAAGCAGGATGAGCAGTTGACAAGCTCGACCGACGGCACTCTCTCTGGCTCTTTGATCTCTTCCGCTGTCAGCGACAGCACCGTGTCGTCTAGCAGCTCGATGACAGAGGAGGCACAACAAGATCAGGTTTGACCATGACCGCCTCCTAGGAATGTGACAAACACGTCTTCTATTATATATTTTACTACGTCACGATCTTGTTTTAGTTTTTCTATCTGGTCCGCAACACTATTGTATCACACTACTCAGATATACACGCACGCGCACACACATACACACGTCAAATGTATATTAATATTACGTGCTTCTTTGATGTATGCAAGATACGTATGCACTGGCTCGGAAATGAATTTTTTACTTTGTCGCAATGCGATCGGAGAAATTTATTTTTTTAGCAGAAACCTTGACTTCCCTAGCAGAAAAACTTTTACGAAAATCTATATAGATTGAGATAAGATCTTAGAAATTATTAGTTTTTCATAGATATTCGTATTGGGACATAGAGCGACGTTGTTTGTTTGAAAAACCTAGAAATCTTCCGTCCTCAAATAACGCCACTCTACGAGTATCTACAAAAAACTAAGAATTTCTAAGACAGATAAACCTCACTCTACGTCCTACTACGAACATCTACGAAAAATTAAGAATTTCTAAGATCTTGTCTCAATCTATGTAATTTTTCTGTACTTTTTCGTAAAAATTTTTTTTCCGCCAAGGTTGTCGTTCAGTAGGCTAATTTTTGCATGAGAATGGATGTCACTGATGAATTATTACAGTAATTATTTAAACTGCATGTAATATAGCGAGTACGCGAATGCACTACCTCTATTTTAAATTTATTTTATATCTATCGAGAAATATGCGTCTCTTTAATTTTTCTTGTACATACGTTTATATTATCAAGAAAGGATTGCAACATAAATAGTTACGAAATTATCCCATTTTTGTAATATTAGAGAAAAACTTTAAATGTCGGATTAAAAAACGAGTCACACTTTTAACGTAATATCATTTTTACTGTGTGTTTTAGAGAAACGTGCATTCACAACTATTCGATAACCTAACTGACAATTTCAATAGCGGTATTGATGACGAACAAAAGCTACTGGAGCAACGATTATTAGAACAACAACGACAATCTGAAGAGGATAGCCGGTGGCTCGCAAGAGAAGAAGTATGTTAAAAAAAATTCCGTTTTAAGTCCAATAAACCGAATTAGCATACAATTTATAAAAACTGAAAAAACTTCTAAAAATTTGTATATAAATATTATTAAGTATGAAGATCCACTTTGACCAAAAATAGGATCTCAGTCTAATGTCTACTTACAATTGTTTTTTAAAGTTTATTGTTAATTAAAATGTTCTAATCTTCATTTTCCTCTTGACAGAAACGTTTATCGATTGCTACGAGTGGTGATGAAAGTGCTAGTCCCACGATTCCACGATCAGTTACTCAATCACCGAGCCACGAACCGCATTCTATCTATACTGGCTCTCTTGGCTCAGACAAGAATTCCGATAAAGTTATTGTAGTAAAGGTGAATTATATATAATGATTTTATCAATGCAAATTATCCAACGTATTCATAAATTATTTTTTGTAGAAAATGGAACCTACACCTACAGCAGATTTAGACAGAACTAACGATAAAGTATACGACTGCACAACAAGCGTCGTTCGTGCAGTTATGTCATTATCTCAAGGTAAGAATGTAAATCAAAAAAATATATAGTGGCTAGATATACGTACAGTAGCTAAATTGTCGAAAGAATACATTGTAATACGTAAAAAACAAATATGAATTGCAGGTGTTCAACAGAGTAAGGCTGATCAGTATTTAGAATTAGTACGTAGAGTAGGTATCGAATTAAGAGCATTATTATCCTCTGTGGACGTTTTGATAGAAATTTTACCAATATCCGCGCATCGTGAAGTAGAAATGGCGCATAAGGTATTAAGTAAAGATATGGCAGAACTTGTGTCTGCCATGAAACTGGCGCAAAGTTACAGTGCCACTACGTTGGATGCTGAATATCGGAAGTAATTATTATTTTGCGATTATCTCAAGAAATTGGTACAAAACATTGAGAATCATCGATAAACATTACTATTCTTTTTTTAGAGGAATGCTTTCTGCAGCTCATATCTTAGCCATGGATGCAAAGAATCTTTTAGACGTAATCGATTCCATCCGTATTCGTTATCCATATGTAGATAGTCAGATTTGCCAAAGGCAGAGCAATGTTGTTAACAGAACACGGGAATCCACACCCGAGAATCGCATTCGTTCGAGTCAGTCGGGCGAACAATTTCTGAGGAGAAGTCAGTCGACCGAACGACAAGGAACGACCTTCAGACAAAGCCAAAGTGGTGATTTATTACACAGAATGGGTCAATCTGTAGACCGATCTTTGCCGGTAAGTTAAACATCTTATTAAGATTATTATAATTTTTCAATAACATTAGTAATGAATGCAAAATAAAGTTAAATTGAAAAATATCTATTCAGGGAAGTCAATCTGACTTTAATTCCGGCAACAGCTTAGAAAGAAGACACAATACAGTTACTAATAGCCTTGAACGTAACTCAACAGCGAGAAGACAAATGGCCACTAACAGTTTAGAAAGAAAAAGACCTTCATTAGCATGTAATGTAGGGCCTACAAATAATTCTGTTAATTGTTTGCCTATGGTGCCAGTCACTTATAATTTGGTTCAGACTACAAGTCCCGTCATACATCCAAGTCAATCGATTACAACGGGTGTTAATCAACAGACAGTGTTTACGGCCAACAGTAAAGTTACAAGTGAGACTTCGATAAATGACAGCTAACAACGAGGTGTCTTGAATTAAGGTAAATAATAGTGAAATGTATTTCTTCATATAAACGAGACGATTATTTAGACGATTATTAATTTTAAATAATTGATTCCAGGACTTCGAATCATTGCTTGCAATTAGTATGTATATAAGTAGACGATATACTACCAAGTTACCCGTGTGTACACATCTACACTTCAATATTGTAACAACGGGAGATCTAGGTTACATTCCACTCTTAACGTTCGCAACACTCTCGTGCATCATTTCATTCTTGTTTAACATTTGATGATAAAGATGAAATGAAAATGCTCGCAAGCGTTATGAATTCCAAGTGGAATGCACGCCTAGTATTTGTGCTTTTTAGCTTTTTTTAACATTTAAATATTCAGACATTTTATCTAAGCGTACTTATAGATAGGATAGTATTCGTTAATTATAAGAGTAGCAAGTTTATCACTAGAAAATTTTAGTCACAGCTATAATGAAATCATAACTCCAAAGGATTTAAGATTATCGTTACTATTTGTTATATAATGACGGCATATACGAGATGACGCAAAGTACATTGTTCCATAAAGATAAGAGTCATTAATTTTATTAACATTAATATTGACATTATTAAATGAGATAAAGGTTTCAAATTTATTCACGTTATTCGTATTTATTCTGACATTGCACATAATATCGCATGTTTCAAAATTTCTTGATTTTATCTGCGTCATCTCGTATGATCAAATGATAATGTATACATACGTACAAACATATTTTTTAAATATGTATGTATATATTATATATTTATGCATATATTTAAATACAAACAATTTTTTCTCTTTTCGAGCAATACTGCGCGAGAATATAATTTCTTGTGGAACATAATCGATGTTGTTCTTAACGCAAGTTCGTAATTTCGTAGTCTATTCTTACTTAAGAATATTATGGGCAGTAATTATAATGTAAAAAGAAGAGCTGAATGTGTTATTTTTATTTCATATAATTATTCAATGGTTATACTAGTTTGCGATATTTATATATGAAATGTTTTATTAAAAGCAAAAATCATTTTTTAACGAGTTTAGTTCCTACAAGGTATTTTTAATAAGTTCCAGTTTTGCATAAATATATCATTAATAGCTCATCAATGCATTTTGCAGCGATATTCATATGTACGGTGCATTTACCAAATCCGTGATCGAATATTTTGTACAGTTTGTAGTAAGGTTGCCAGATTTTTGCCACGTGTCGTCAAAAGAGCCTTAGTGGCTATGTTTACACCGTGCATTTAGGCCGCGGCCTATACAATATGTGTCCTTGTTTATCCTGTAAGTTAAACAAAGACATCTATCGTATAGGTCGCGAACGAAGCATTGGCTACGTTTACACCGTGCATTTAGGCCGCGGCCTATACAATAGATGTCCTTGTTTATCCTGTATATTAAACAAAGACACCTATCGTATAGGTCGCGGACTAAGCGCACGGTGTAAACGTAGCCATTAACACGGTGTAAACATAGTCAGTAGAATGGCTGACTTAGGCCGGAATCAGACTACGCATTGAAGATTGAGATCGAAGATTGAAATTTGACCAGTGAGGATAAAGGAATTTTAGCTCCTATTGTTTTGATTGGTCAAATTTCAATCTTTCAATCTTCAATCACAATCTTCAATGCATAGTCTGATTCCTTAAAGGCTGCGCAGAATAAAAGGAACAAAAAACAGAGAATTAAGGTCATGGCATACATTCCGTAACAGTAACCATAAGACGTACCGTAAGAATCAGCCAATTAGAATTAAGAGTTCAAAAGAATTCTCTACTGTGATTGGCTGATTCTTACGGTACGTCTTATGGATACTGGTACGGAAGGTATGTGCCATGGCCTTAAGAATTTCAACTTATCAGAAACTGTGTATTCCACAATACATGATTTCTGATAGGTTGAAATTCTTATTCTTTGTTCTTTGTTCCTTTTATTCTGCGCAGCCGCTTATTATAATCTTAAGACAGTGGCACGTATTCAGAACGCGCTTTTATCGATAAAAGCGCACTTTTATTTCTGAAATTCACTAATTGGCTTGTCCACTTGACGCTTCGACACGCTCCCAGTAATGCCTATGACATCATTACGTCATCGTTGTCGCTCCCACTTCCGCTTCAACTGCTTAAGGGCGCGTTCACACTTTGACGGAAAAGCAGAAAGCGGAAAAGCAGCAGTCGATCAGAATTCGCGCTGGTAGTCGACAATTTCGGCTTTTTGTACTACTTACTACCAGCGCGAGTTGTGATTGGCCACTGCTTTTCCATTTTTTGCTTTTCCGTCAAGATGTGAACGCGCCCTTAAGGATGCAAACCCACGCAGTGGAATAGCGTAACGCGGAACGAGAGCGAAACCAATCACAAGCGTTCCGCATTTTTCAACAGTTTTAGCGGAATTGCTTTTGCGCAGCTGCGTAATATACACACATTTGTGTGTTATTATATATATGTCACATGCTGTGTATATACACATCTCTGATTGTATGCCTCTCGGTGGTTCAATATGTCTCTGTTCGGAACAAAGTTTTCTCTTTCTTTTTGAGTCTGATTGTTTATGTGATTTTAGGTTAGCTAACTTAATATCACATAAACAATCAGAGGCACAAAAAGAAAGAGAAAACTTTGTTCCGCGCAGGCAACACTTTTATATAAGGAAAAGTGGGGAGTTAGCAGTTTAATGTAAAGGACCGTCTACAACGTGGTGTGCAAGCGTCTCTCTCTAATTCTCTGCTCTCTCGCTTGCTCGGTATCCGTTCGTAGTCCCAGTTTAGCCAACCTTAGTTGTTGTCTTCGTTACACGCACATCATTTAAGTTCGATCTCTTTTTATCATTCATCATGAGGCAGGTCACGGAAAATAGAACAGTATTCGTAAGTTCTAAATTATTAATTGATCGAAATGATATTCCTATTTCCTTCCTGAATTAATACGACGCTATTCTGGAACTTCTTTCGCGTCGCGTCGTGATGGATGACGCAACGCGTGATGCGCTCAATGGAAAAGTACTATTAAAAAATCAGAACGGAGAAGTCTCCATAAGGGCCGATTTCAGCACCCTCCAGATTTTCTTCAAACACATAAAAATCTATTTCTTGAGGTCAATTATATTCAATTAAAGTGATTTTAGCTTAAACGGAGCGATGGTGTTGTCATAGGAATCTCCATAAGATCGGTTTTCGGCCTAACTTCAATTTCATTTTAAATAATCGGAAACGTTTTATTATTGTAAGAATTATCGAAATCAGGTGATTTTAGTTTAAACGGATGTATTTGATACCTGTTATCTTGTAACTAGTCAGCCCTATATTTACCACCATCACTCTTATGGTTTTAATCTTTTCGACGTATTTTATAGACATACGTATTATCTGGGAATTCTCAGATATCCGTTGCGCAGTTTTTTATACCATAAAATATCTGCACAACGATGTCGTTACTGTCTTAACGAGTTAAGAATATAACGATTGCATAATGAGTTGACAGAGTACAGGGGCAGCCGCGGAATTCTGTAACTCGTTGTGCAGATTACAAATCACCCAAAGCATAGAGAATGGACTGCGCGATCCATGGTCAAAATGATCGATAAAAGTAAAAAAGAGGGACCGTGGAAGATGGCCAATCTGTATCTCCTTCCATTCAACGGTATAATAGGAGAGAGAATGAGAGGGAGATTGATCGTCTTCCACTGTCCTTCTCTCTCGTTATTGTCGACCACATTTAATTATTACTTAGATACGGATCACACAGTCCATTCTATATGTCTTTGAAATCACCTAAAAGGCGACATGTTGCCTAATCTGGCAACCCTGCTTTGTAAATAAAAAAAGTTCCATTTTTACGCGTGTGCTTTTTGTATTCCTGAGGAAATTCACATTTGAGGAATATTTGTAAGAAATGTTCTTCAGCATTCCGACACATTGTAATCGTTGTAATAATGCTTCTCATATAGTGCAGAGCCTTCCAACTCTGGCATGGCGTGCCTTTTACGTTATGGAACTTTGCCTCCCCCCCCTCATTATGCTTCTGATCTCAAGAGACAGATCACAATACTATGATACTGTGATTCGTCTCTATAGATCAGAAATCTAATCAGAGGAAGAAGGAAGAAGGATTTCATAACGTAAGACGCATGCCGTGCCCGAATTGGAAGGCTCTGATATAATGTATTCGGCGCGAGCAGGTTTGCACCAACCTGGAGGTTTGTGTATTTTGAAATGAGATGAAAACTACAAAAGTGAGCAAATTCACTAGGTATTGACCAATTAAAACTGTGTTCCAAAATTTGCTGCTAGTATTGAAGATCTATAGCACATAATATAAATTGTAGATTTTCAGTACTGGCAGTAAATTTTGGAACACAGCCAAGTTATGAATATTTGAGTGAATCTGTTCACTTTTGTAATTTTCATCTCATTTCAAGATACACACTCTCTGGATTGGATTAATGATGTTGTATGCTCTCCTATTGATATAACATGTAACGTCGACCAATAGTATATGTAATAGAACATTAGACTGATATTACATTTGTCATACGACAAATTTTTCATACATGTTAATTAGCATCGGGACAGAGAGATTCGAGAACTTCTCTATCCTGCAACCACAGGCTTGAAAAGCTTGTCGTACGACAAAAAATGAATGAATGTAATATTAGCCTTAGAGAGCTTTTGCAATACCGTGTATCCGGATACACGGTGAACGCTAAATAATGTGATCCTATTATTATCCAACCCAAATCTATGCAAATCCGTTTGGGTCTAAAACGCTAATTATATTATTACAATTAGCATGTACGTGAAATATTTGTGGTTTGCAAGTTGTAAATTTGATATTTTAAATGGTATGTGCTTTAAAGATTTATGTGCCAAGACGTGCTTATACGCTCAAAAGAAACGAATACTGGCCACGTTTATACCATACCATACGACCTGCTTTATATCGTGACCTAAAGTAGGTAAAGGCTTTTAGTCCGAATCTATAGGTTTTTTAAGCCTTAAGCCGTAAGAAATTGACCAATTACAGTCGAATGCGAGAAGAATGATTGAATATGATTCGTCCATTTCTTATAGCTTAAGGTTTAAAAACCTGTTGTAGATCCAGACTTATCTCGTAGACATAATAGAATAGTAAGTTTTAAGCCTTAAGAAATTGACCAATCGTAGTCAATTATTCTTCTCACATTCGACTGTGAGTGATCTATTTTTTAAGGCTTAAGGCTTATTATTACTAATATGTAATAATATGTAAGATATTTACTAGGAAATAGGCACAACAGAGAAACCACCAGCGTCAGGACTGTATGGCTCAGTGGCAAGACAGAAGTCTACCATCATGAAGGAGACCAGGCCTCGGTTCGAATCTCGGAGCGCCATGATTTTTCTCGTGTTGTCGCTTATTTCTTACAACTATACCTATCGTGTTTGCGGAGTTAACTAAAAGTTTACACACCATGTAGATTTATGATATTTTTGAACCTAATACTGGCCGCGTTTAGTCCTATGATTCCTGTGAATACTAATTGCAAATTATATGTTTATAATAATATTATAAGTTACGCTTATAACAACTTGTTTTTCAACATATACGCAATTTCATGACCTATTAGTATATACTCTATACTCTATAAGTTTAGGTTGATTTTAAGTATACCTGCATTCATACGCGCGTTACATTCGTATGTACTTGAATGAACAAGTATAGTTGCGGGAGTAGCTATTTTAAAATGTTTGTATTTCGTATGAAGAGTTTTGAAGCTCAATTGAAAAAGTTTGTGAGACATTCAGTTAATTGTAATTAATTAATTATTTTTACCATAGGTCTGTTTTCTGTGGCTGAACTAGTGTATAACACTTTCAGAACTTAAAATGAGAAAGGTATGTTTGATATTTGCCGAAAAAGAGAATTCTAGTGCAGTCTAGTGCAGAAACAGAAAACAGACCACATGTATTTAACCGGAGGTAAATTAAACAATGTTCTTACATGGAGTAGTTTGTATTAGGTATGAAAAATTATGAAGTATCGTTAAGAAGATTTGTGAGACATCCGTATAATTATAATTAAATATTTAAAAATTATGTAATTGACCGAAATATAAATTGAAGGCGATACAGAGCTCCGGAAATTCCGTCAGACGCTATTATCAGTCTTTCTAGTATTCCGATACTTTTGGGTTTTACTTAAGGGTCGATAGGATAGAGTTGCTTATATAAGAACTCTAGATAGGAAAGACTATGGAGAGCTCTAGTCGAAGATGAATTTCTTTATGCTGAAATTTGGTTGAAATATTGCACGAATAGCATTTTAATTGCGATATTCGTAATCAG
This sequence comes from Mycetomoellerius zeteki, assembly GCF_001594055.1. Taxonomy (NCBI): domain Eukaryota; kingdom Metazoa; phylum Arthropoda; class Insecta; order Hymenoptera; family Formicidae; genus Mycetomoellerius; species Mycetomoellerius zeteki. The sequence goes on along the minus strand of NW_017257819.1, from coordinate 1,763,766 downwards.
GAAAGTCACCTGAAGACTCGTATATACAGATTGATTTTTTTTTAAAAGACAAAATAAAAATTTATTTGATATCTCACTCGATGTATGTACTATAATGATTGAGATACATATAATTTTATTTATTATAATTCTTCAAAAACCAATTTGCAAAATCCGGCTCTGTACGAGCCTTCCAGCAATATAAGAAAGAAATCTCAAAAGGTTTCATAAGGAAATATTATTTCTTTGAGAAAAAAAACCAGTGTAACTAAACAAGATAATCTGTACTTATACATAAATTTTTTTATGCTAAAATTACGGTTAAAATACTACATGGAGCGCGTTTTAATTGTGACATTCGTGATCTAGAAGGTCACCTGAAGGCTTGTGTTTTCTCACGAAATAATTTGTTTTTTTTATACATTCAATTAATAAATTTTGTAACTTTAAAATTTAACTTAACTTTAATAACTTTAAATTTAATTTCCTTTAATTTGTTAGAAAAACTAGTGTTGCTTTTAAATGAAGTCATGCAAAATACATTTTCTTATTAATATTCATAAAGAAAATCATAGAAAGGCCGAAAAAAGAGAAATTTAAGTGATTTTCGACTAAAAATGCATTTTTTTACCATTTTGCTCTACTCCAATTGCTCTAATTATTTTCTCATTCAGCGATCAATTTTACGTCGAAATACATAATTTTCAGAACAATCGCAAAATTTCACCTTGCACCGCAGACGAAATGATCTCTAAACTTCAAACGTGCACAAAAAAACGCAAATGATTTGATATCGCTAAACGAAACGCATGCCGGTACTACATTTCATTTCTATTTTCACGAATAATTCGATTTTTTCATGTGTAAAAATTGCTGTTGTATCAGGGTTGGGTCTTTCGAGGATTTTCTGGAGTTTTTTTACATTTTGCGGTATTATACGGTAAAATACGTAAAAAAAAATGTATAAAATACGTATAAAACTCTAATTTATAGTCGACGACGACTCCACGTTACATATGTTATATATTTTTAACAGTGAATTTTGGAGAACGTAGCCGTAGCTCATAATATATATCGATTTTAGTGTGTTATACAAATGAATGATTCTGATTAGTCGTATTCGTATTACTTTTTCGAAATTCCATTTTCCGAAACTTACTTTGACATGTCTTTGCGAGTCGAGAAATCCACTCAGGGAAGAGAAGAAGTCTGTGCTGCAGCCTTAAATAGTTAAATATATGAATATCTTTAATAAATATGAATATATCTCTAATATATATGAATATCTCCCAGACAGCACATAATATCATGCTAACATTCAATATTCATACTGAATGTACTGTGATTATATCGAATAAACCAATAACGTTAATGTGACGTCTCAGTAAAATATTATTTCGTGTATATTGTCAAGATATATCAAATATAATAACTAAACTTCGATTCTGATGCTGAATATACTGCTATCATATCGATTATACCAAAGACGTCTCTAAATTATTCTTGCGGTATATCTCGTGTACGTCTGTCAAATATTTTCAGAACAAACTTACAACATAAAATACAGAACCAACGCTGCCTGCTGCATTTAATTTCTATAAGCATTGCACTTATAACCCAGAAAAGATCTTGCATTTTTTCTTGGTTATCTTTTCTATAGTAATAGTTTATTGTTATAGAAATTATTTTTTGAAATTATATTTTACATTCATATTTGTGGCACTAAAATTCGTAAATACAAGTGCCGGAACACGCGGCAGTCATAGCGCCATCAGGGGTGCGTTCCAAAACTGGACTATATCAACTCCGAGTATCTTTTATCCTTGTTCAACATTCAGTGAACACGGATAAAATGATACTTGAATCTTGAGTTGACAAAAGTCCAGTTTTGGAACGCACTCCAGTGAGTGATCCTTTTTTTCCCGCCTTTTCGGCCACAGGCGTGTGCAATGGTGTCATGGTGTGCAGACGTGTGAGGGTGCCATTACATGAGCGCGGAAACACGGAAACGTGCAACCAATAAGTAATCGGTAAAACGCGAAACTATAACAGCGGATCACTTCTGATTGGTTACGCGTTTCCGCGCTCATGTAATGGCACCCTGAGCCATGAAGTTAAGCACGAGCATAATAAATCCAAGGTAATCCTCTATTTTTTATGCAGCTTTTTCCGATGAGTACTGTAATATATCAAAATTTCAGTCAAATCAAAAATCCAAAAGTTCACGGATTGCACACTTGGGATGGAATGCCCCATACATATATATATGTATGTGTATGCATACCTGACATACTAGAGACATCACTATGATAACGCAGATACTGTAGAGACGTACTGGAGATATAGCGAAGACATACTCATACATCTCAGAATAACTACGGTATATCACTAGAAGCTCCCTGCGAAAGTCTACGGGATGAGAAATCGCAGACATAGTACATTCTGAAGAAATACTCTGTAAGTCACATACGCGTCTCAAATATCTTGACGACGTATTCAATGTCGTTCTAATGTCAGAACGTAGATGGCTGTCTGGAACAAAATTATTTAACAATGCACAAACATCATGTTCAAAAAAGTACTTCGTTAACAACTTTTTTTTGTGGGAATTACATATGACATATTCCGGAAAAACATTTATGTACAAACTCATGTCCACAGTTTATTTAAACAGAAAAATCCTTCATGGCAGTCATTTTCATAATAAATTATTGTTTTTATATTTTAACTCTTCTAAGCGTTCAAAATACGCGCGCAATCCCAGGACAAATTGCTATTGGTCGCTTCCTTCTCTCCTCTCACTACTGGAAGAGCACGTGCGCAATACTTCACCTAAGGTGCGTTCGGGAATCATTATTAGCGCTATTCTGTCATTGGCTGCGTTCAGTAGACTCAACAGTTTTGCAACCGTTTTATGATTGTCTGCTGAGATAGGACCATTCTTCTAGATCTAAAAGTATGATCCAATTAGCGCGAAGGAAACTTCCAACAGTTGCAAAACAAACGTTCTGCTGAACGCAGCCATTCTATCCTTGTTTTACGTCTAATAAACAACGAAGATAGAATGACAAAGTAGCGCTAATAGCGTCTTCCCGAACGCACCACTAGTATCCTACCATGGTATAGACTATGGCTGCGTTCAGCAGAACGTTTGTTTTGCAACTGTTGGAAGTTTCCTTCGCGCTAATTGGATCATACTTTTAGATCTAGAAGAATGGTCCTATCTCAGCAGACAATCATAAAACGGTTGCAAAACTGTTGAGTCTGCTGAACGCAGCCATTTGTGACATTACTACAGCAGAGCATACCTTGATCGACATCATCGTGCGATGTAGCCAATGGCGGTATTTTGCTAGTAAAAGTAAAATTTTTCTACAGCTTTTGGGAGACGTATAAATATAAATGTTGATCTCAGAGTTGCGCGGGGACGCGCCGGAGTAACGGCACGTCGTCGTTATTATCATCGTCATTGGCGGTGCTGATCATGTAACAATATCGGACACGTCGCCGTTCAACGCGCCAAGCCCACCTAAATTAAAAGTTAGGAATATTCGCCGATGTCACGTTCAGATATCCCATTTTAACGAAACAGTTAAAATGAGCCACCGTTGACCATCAGTACCACCACGTTGCTGTGATAGTTTACGATCCGCCGAGGGATGGGTTTCTCCACAAGTCTGCAGGGTCAGGCGTCGCATGAGGCGCTTTTAGCCCGTCAGGATGCTGAGATCAAGCTGTTGGAGACGATGCGAAGGTGCCTCACGACAAAGGTCAAGTCTGACCGAGAATACGCCTCTACCATTTCTTCTCTCACCATCCAAGGAAAGAAGATCGAGCGCAATGAGGATCTCGTTGGCAGTCTTATAGCACAGGTAGTTAAATCAACCAAATCTGTTGAACACGGATGTTTCGTTCATCAATATTATTAAATTGCCTGTCAGTTTAGAACTCTGTTGTACAAGACTAACAAATAATCGGCACGCAGTTTGCATTAATTAGAAATTGTAAAATTCACAAAAAAAAGATCTACTTTATCTGAATATAACCTTCTTCACTTATTTGTGTTGAACAGATAATTTTGTCAAGTTCGTGCTACTGAAATTCTCGGCAGAATACTAATGGAAATGTTACAAAATTTGTTAACCGAATATGATTGATTACTAAAACTGAGACATTTTATATGACTATTTACATGATTACAAAGTAATAAATTGATTTTCGCTGACAATTTCCTGTCAAACTATATTATATACAGATTCTGTTACTAGAATGCTTAATATATTTGTTGTTGATGCTAATCTTAATATTTTGCTTGAATTTGTTGGCAAATTGCTGGAATAATATGAACATTTCATTTAAAGTAGGTATATATAAAAAAAGTACTTATATTTTTGCAGAGTTGGAGAGATATAATGGACTCTATTGATCAAACAGCAAAATTGATCAAGCAACAGGCAGATTCTATTGAAAATATTGTTGTAGATCAGTTGAGTACATTGTACTCGGAAAGGAGGAGGGCCAGAAAGCTCTACCAAGAGGAACAGAATTGGCTGAATAATCAGTTTCAGCAGGTAAGTAAGATAATATATGTTATGATACGACGTCAAAGTTTAACATGGCAAATAATAAACAAATTAGATGAACCCTGATGTAATTATTATTTAAATTTTCTTTTATTTATTCATGTGAAGCTGACGGATGATATAACTAGGAAGAAAATGGAGTATCAGAAAAATTTGGAGATGTATAAATTAATGAGGTCAAGATTTGAAGAATATTATGTTAAGTGTAAGTGTGTTTTATGTATCGGATGGTTCAGAAAGTTGTATGATATTTATTAGCTCAAAATTATATACAGAACATATTTGTTGTGAAATTTTTAACTAACTGACGTGAAAAGTTTTTCCTGCATTTTAAAAAAATATCCTTATGAATTTTGTTACCAAGTTACACGCGAATTAAATAAAAGAGCATTCTTAATTTTGATTGCTCATAACTCTGTTAAAAATTATCATACCACAATAAAAAAATCAGATTCTTAAAGCTGAAACTCTGTTTTATCGAATAGTATAATTGCTGATTTTTTTAAGTGTAAAATCTATAAATTTGAGCTAAAAATGTGACATTACAGTCCTCATAATTATTGCTCAGTCAGGGTTGGCACAGATAAACCCAGTTTATAAAAACCCAAATACAAAAACCCAAGTACAAATTACAAAAACCCAGATGCATGTCAAATTTCATTATTTTGTATAATATTAATATACCTTCGCATTTTTAAACAAAAACTCAATAAACTAAAAAATATGCTCGTGTTTTTCACTTTTCTAACTGCTAATTTTGCTTAGCAATCTTGAGTTAGATCTTTTTATATATTTCAATTCATTTATGTTAGTTTAATTATAATTAAAAAAAGATACATTGGAAAGAAAGATGCAATATATTTTAAAAACATGAGGTCATATCACAAGTTGAACATAATACATTTAACATTACGAATAAAATTATATAAAATTGATAAATCTTTAACGTCATCTTATTGTCAAGTAAGTTTAACTACTTCGTCGTTGAATGGCGAGAAAAAACAGTCTTTTTCGAAAGTTTTCAAAAAAAATTAAAATTTAGTTAAAAAGCAATGCAATTTCTTTAGCTGGTAGAGGAGGCCGCAAGTTAGACGAAGTAAGAGAAAAGTATCAGAAGGCATGCAGAAAGCTTCATCTAACACACAACGAATACGTACTACTACTAGGTGCTGTGACAGAATGTGAACATGATTTAAGAACCTGTTATTTGCCAAGTTTGCTTCATCGGCAACAGGCTATTCACCAAGAATTCATAACTTCATGGTGAGTTTCGTTATATAAATTATCTTATATATGATAAATAGTACACTCTTAGCAAAGTTCTAACTTTTTTATCACTTTTTATCCTTGAATAATGAAAATCTTAATATTTCATCTTGATTTTTCTATTTGCATGCAACTAGAAATGGAGAAGGTAAAAACTTTATTAAAAATTAAGTTATTTTTTACACGTACAAAATACTTAATATTCGTTTCTTCTAGGAAAGGAATACTTCAGGATATTGTAAAGTATACAGATTTTACAACAGAGAAATTCCTAGAGATTCATATGAAAGTGCTAAAGGCAGTCGATAGTATTAAGCCTATCGAGGAGTATAAAGATTTTATTGGAAAGCATAAGTACATATGTAACATTATAATTATTTCTATACTTAAAAAATATATTTTAACACAAATATTGCAAATTGTAATGTTAATGTAGAACTAGGCCAGCATCTCCGATTAGATTTACATTTGATGAGAACCTTGTGGATGACACTTCAGGGAAATTATTGCCAAATAAACTGACTGTCGATAATTTGACTATAGATTGGTTGAGAAGTCGCCTCACAGAACTCGAAGGTTCCCTCAAAACTACGCAACAAAATCGACAAAGCTCGCAGTTCCCACAAGAAAATAATAGCGATTCTAGGTATAAATTTTTTTACCGCTAATATATAATGCATCAATACTAATGTTTTGTTACAACCAAGTTCGATATTTGCTCATGAATAAACTTTCAAACGTCGTGCACCATTAGGATTTTAGTCTTAGACTATTCTCGTGAAAGGGAAGAACTGAGATTACGTTGCCAGGAGAAAAAATTACAAAGACAAGTGGATGTCATTAGAGGCGCCCTCAATGAATTAGGCTGTGAAGAGTTACCTTCGGGTTGCGATCTTTCTATGGAAAGTTCTTTCACTGATTCACCTGCAATTAATAAAGTAAGTAGAATCTGAAAAGTAATTTCTTCCTTTTTTTGCTAACAAAGAAAAACTAAACATTTTATTAATTATAATTTAGTATTAAATTCCTGTAATCCTTGATATTAAAGAAGTAGTTCTCTTTTGACTTAAAAAAGAATGCCTTTTTCATGTTTTTTTTCTCAAAAAAATATATAAGCTACAAGAATCGAATTTATGTAAATGAAAGTACATATTTTTGACTACTAATAATATATTTTTATTTTATGTTTCACTGAAAAGTATTCTCTTTCTTCCTAGGCCTTACACGGCATACAGCATTTCACGGTACCAGAAATATCTTCAACTTGGTTAATCTAAAACAAAAAGAGTCATAAGTATTAAAAATTGTCCCTATTAGATGCTTTTTTCGATTTTTTTTTCAGAAAGTTGAAATTTTTATCGAAAATCGATTTTTTAAGTTTGAAAGTCCACCATTTTATTAAAAATAAAAATTTTTTTAATTTGCAAAATAAATGAAAAGAATATATGTTTCTTGACGACGGTCATCCAGCGCTATCCGAATCCTTTCTAGAGTAAAGTAAAGGACTTAGGACGCAACCCTGTGGCCTTTATATGTCCAAATGGTTTCATTATCTCCCCATATCTACAGGTTACTTGCCTAGATGAGATCGAGTTCTATACAAATGTAAGCGTGTTGGGTGGAATTTCCAGCTTAGCAAGTTTCTCTAATAAGATGTCGCAAAGGACGTTATCAAAGATAGACTTAGTATTCAGGAACTGTTGAGAAGCCTTTTCTAAACGCTACGAGAATCTGAAGAGAGGATCGCAAAATTGTTTGAGCAGGATTTTCCCTTTCTAAAGTCGTATTGCGACGGAAGGAGAAGATTGTGGAATTCCAACCACCAGCTAAATCTAGAGTAAACCATTCTCTTCATCATCTTATGACCATGGACAGGGGAAAAGGAGAAAATAACAAAATTTTAAAATCACATCCGATAGGAATTACAATTTTTAATATACTTTAAGACTCTTTGAATTTTTTGTTTTAGATGAATCAGGTTGGAGATATTTCTGGTACCATGAAATGCCATGCAAGACCTAGGAAAAATCAGGGTACTTTTAAATGAACATAAAATAAAAAATTGTGATTAATAGTAATTAATAGTAAAAAAATATGTACTTTCATTTACGTAAAATTCGATCCTTGTAGCTTATATATCTTTTCCAGAAAAAAAACATGAAAAAGGTATACTTTTTGAAGTTGAAAGAGTCCTATGCCTCCTTAGGAATGTTCTCAAAAAAAGATTTTTATAAAGGATGTTCCTAGAAATAAATTATTATAATCAAACCTCAATATCCACAAAAATTAAAAAATTACTTTGTAACTGTGACAATAATATATAAAAATATTATATTAATTACTCTCCCTCCCCCATTTAATATTATATATAAGTTGCCTGGAATTATAAGTTTTAGAATTATAAGTTTAAGAATTATAGTTAGATCTAGCCCTTTACAGAGAAATACAGTCGCAGACGGTCTATTCACACTAAGGAGAAATCAGCGGTTCATGACAATATTAAAATTACCCTTTAAATCCTTGCCGGCAATTAATGACTCGAAAAACGGAATAATTAGGGCAAATAGTGAAGGGCCTAAAGCAGATAAAAATAGTCCCCCGGTTGTATGTGTTACATTTTATTCGTGTGATATCTGAGTGCTCGTGTATTTTCTGCGTCCAATCGATAAGATGTTTGATATATCTTGTGTTACTATGTAAAACTCACATACAACACATCTGCCCCAGCTTTTGTATTGTAATAAATTCTTTTATTCTTATACTGCCACGCAGACGTAAGCAGTATCTATTTCTCCATATTGATATTCTTTTTATTACAAAAATTAGTGCAAGGTTCGCAAACAACTTCGTCCTGCTACCATATTTTTATATACAGAATTATGGTTTACATGATTTATCATAATTAAAAAATGTTGCATGAATAATGAGCATATCATCTAGAATATATTTTGTTAATGCTGAATTATGTTGTTATCCATGCTAAGCATGAAAATTTCACGCATGAAAATAAATATTTTTACATTAATATTTATACATTTATACAGAAATAAGTTATATAGAGCATATACAAGATGTTTCAGAAATAGGTGGCTAAACCTTGATATCGTATTCTACTCTTTCTCGTTACGGGTGATATCTATCCACGTAAAATTTCGAGCTAAAAAAAGAGCGTTTATATCTCGAAAAAAAAAAAGTTTCCGAACTTATGTTTATATGATCTTTTTTCATGTTTAAGGAGAGTTAGAATACCAAAGTTTAATCATCTGTTTCTGAAGCACTCTGTATGTGGTAGTGATTGAAATTGCAAAATATTATTTTGTCCCCAATATATTGCTTATTTGTTGTAACAACGATGAAACTCAAAATTGTTTTTAGTTGCTTGCAAAAAAGAACGGAAAAATAAAGGAAAAAAATAAATAACATACTTTCAAAAGAACATATTTTTAGGTACCATTACGTGGAATCTCTCATTTAACTAATAATCAAAAAAGTAACGGAAATGGCGGTCCTCTTATGGAGGAAGAATGGTTTCATGGGGTACTACCGAGAGAAGAAGTTGTAAGATTACTTGTCAATGAAGGGGACTTTTTAGTACGTGAAACAATGAGAAACGATGAGTGTCAAATAGTTTTATCTGTTTGCTGGGACGGGCACAAGCATTTTATTGTACAACTTACACAAGAGGTAAGAATAAATTCAATGGAATATATTAACGCTAATATACATAAATTTGTATAATATTAAAATTAGAAAGTTCAATTCTAATAGCTCAAAATTATTATTATTCGAAGGAACGGATTACATTAATGTATGTTATGGCAGGGACATTACAGATTCGAAGGACCCGCATTCCCATCCATTCAAGAATTAATCAGGCATCAATGGCTGTCTGGCTTGCCAGTGACCAGTCGATCTGGTGCTATTCTTAAGACGCCAATTTTGCGCGAGCGGTGGGAGCTTAATAACGATGATGTCATTCTTTTGGAGAAAATAGGTCGAGTGAGTAGGCTGACAATAGCTTTCCTGTATGTTTTATATGTCGCGATATGATGTCGACGATGTGATCGTAGGGTAATTTTGGAGACGTTTACAAGGCGCAACTCGAGTGAGTAGGCTGACAATAGCTTTCCTGCATGTTTTATATGCCGCGATATGATGTCGACGATGTGATCATAGGGAAATTTTGGAGACGTTTACAAGGCGCAATTGAAGACTTGTAAGACTGAGGTGGCTGTGAAGACATGCAAGGTAACGTTACCGGACGAGCAAAAACGCAAGTTTCTACAAGAGGGGAGAATATTGAAACAATATGATCACCCGAACATAGTTAAACTCATCGGTATCTGCGTTCAAAAACAACCGATCATGATCGTGATGGAACTGGTGCCCGGTAAGCCATCAGATCTCATTACGTTGCATTATGCTAATACCATTAACATCTCTAGCTCTCATGCTATCGTATTAAAATACGAAATTGAAAATCTACCGATGCAATATATGCTACGATAGTCTACATGCTAATCGTTAATTCTAGGTGGTTCGTTGCTCACGTATTTACGAAAGAATGCTAGTACAATAACACAACGGGAGCAACTGCGTATGTGTAAGGATGCTGCGGCTGGTATGAGTTACTTGGAATCCAAGTATTGCATCCATAGAGATTTAGCCGCTCGTAACTGCCTCGTAGGTAAGGTAGCTAAATAAATTAAATTTTAAGATGGGAAAGAATGGGAGAAGACACTAAATTTAAACTTGACGAGTTAAGCAATAATGGATAAAATATAATGTTGTATACTTTATTTCCTTAGGATATGAATGCATAGTCAAAATTTCTGACTTTGGAATGTCGAGAGAAGAAGAAGAATACATAGTTTCAGATGGTATGAAACAAATTCCCATTAAATGGACCGCACCAGAAGCTCTGAATTTCGGTAAATCATAAGTTTATGTTTTCATCATCTAATGTTAAACATTCTATTGTTACCACTAATACATTACGTCGTGTCTCAGGTAAATATACATCGCTTTGTGATGTTTGGAGTTACGGGATTTTGATATGGGAAATATTCTCCAAAGGCGGTAATCCATACAGCGGCATGTCCAATTCACAGGCACGCGAGAAAATAGATGCAGGTAAGAAAATGAATTATGACAATCGTCAACTGGACGATCGTACCGAAGTTAAAAAACCCAAACCCAAAAACGTTTTCGGTCAGGTCTGAGTCTTTGACGTATCAATCCATTAGCCTACATAATTTGGATCCGGTTATCGGTTTCGATCCGACAAAAATTACGGCCTGGTTATCGGTTTCGGTCCGATCCGAGTCTTTGACTTCGGAGAACATGAGTCAACGTATCTTGTTGTGATATTTAAATTAAGTGTCTATATTATACAGGGTGTATTAAGTACGCTGAAAGATTTTAAGGAATGATTTCTCACAAATTCAAAATGATAAACTTCATATGACTATATATTCGAAACGGCTTAGTTTTAAAAATACAGGGTGTCAAAATTGAATGAAAATTTTCGTTTTTTTTTTCAAAAGTTTCGAAAATCACTTGAATTGTTTTGTTCAATTTTCATATATATTTAAAGTTTTTTATTAAAATAATTTGAATAGTTTTCGAAATTTTTGGAAAAAACGAATTTTTCAATCATCTTTGACATCCTGTGTCTTTGAAACTAAATCGTTTCAGATATATGATCATATGAAGTTTTCGTCTTAAATTTGTGAAATGAAGAAATTACCTCTTGAAATCTTTTAGCATACTTATTGTTAGTATACACCTTGTATACAGGGCGTTTTATTTTGATTAACTATCTCAAATATCTCTTGACAGTACATTTTAGGAAAAAAATATTTCAAACAAAAGTTTTATGACGGGATTATCAACGGGGACATAAGAAAGTACCATTGGTTTGACTTTGGTAGGCGCTGTCAAGATCAAGGCAAGGTCATTTTGAATTTTTTAAATGGCCTTTTATTTTTCATTAAGTATCAAGGCCATTGAAGATCCTCTTATTTTCATTTTTACATAAAAATGAAAATAAGAGGAAAAACCTTCAAGTTTTTGGTCTTGATAAATGTTACTAAGGTCAGGAAACTGAACAACTCAAGAGGTTGTAGCCATCGATCGGACATCTTGGCTAATACTAATGCTGGCGGTACTGTAACTTTCAAGTCTTATAATTCGAAAAGCACTTAATGAAAAAAAATTTTATTATGTTTTGAAAAGCTCTCGAGGTAAGAGTTACGAGAATATATAATGAAAAATGGGAGATTCCATTTAAAAAATTCAAAGTGACCTTGTCTTGATTTCGACAATGCCACCCAAAGTCACACCAATAATACCTTCTTATGTTTTCCTTAAAGTCATAAAACTTTTTATGTAAAACATTTTTCCCTAAAATATACTGTTCAAGAGATATTTGAGATGGTCAACTGAAATGGTACACCTTGTATACTTACATTTGTTTTGCGATTAATGTATTCTGCACCAATTTACGCACACATTGATTGTGCATCAGGGTATCGAATGCCAGCTCCGGATGGAACACCTGAAGAGATCTATCGATTAATGCTGCGATGCTGGGATTACGAACCAGAGAAACGGCCACATTTCGATCAAATATTCACCGTGGTCGAGACATTAACGCAAGCATATTTATAAGTACTATGTTAGGACTATTTTATGGCCAATAAGCTTAAATTGGTCATGAAAACGCCATAATAACAATTATATATATACATATATATATATATACAGGGTGAGTCATTTAAGACCAACCACCCGAACAACATCCACAATTTTGGAGATAGGAAAAAATGTTTCAGATGAAAGTGGAACGATTTCAGGGGAAACAGACGTGTTTTGGTCATGTTGCCTTTCTTCTAGGTAAAGACGCCAAAAAGATGAAGGTCACGTCGATTTTTTTTTTAATAGAATTGTATAATTTTTTTTATCTAATATGATTCTTCTAATTATTCCGCATATAAAAATATAATGGTAGAGATATCAAAAAACCAATAGTTTACGATATATTTTATACTTTATTGTGATACATATTGACATAAAATGTTAAATAATTCGTAAACTGTTAATTTTTTGTTAATCGCGCGTACCTTTATACTTTTATGAGCAGAATAATGAGATGAATCAATTCATGGAAGGAAAACATAGTTGCTTTAAAAAAATATGTATGCACACAAAATGGATAATTTTTTAAATAAGCAACTATGTGTTTTCTTTCCACCAATTGATTCATCTCATTATTCTGTTAATAAAAGTATAAAGGTACAATATTTGGGCTGGCCTTAAGTGACTCACCCTGTATATACCTTGGCGGAAAAAAAATTTTTACGAAAAAGTACATAGAAAAACTACATAGAAAATCTTAGAAATTCTTAATTTTTCGTAGATATACGTAGTGAGACGTAGAGTGGCGTTGTTTGAGGGCGGAGAATTTCTAGGTTTTTCAAAGAAACAATGTCGCTCTACGTCCCACTACGAATATCTATGAAAAACTAATAATTTTTAAGACATCTCAATTTATGTAATTTTTCGTAAAACTTTTCTGCCAGAGTAGCTTCGAAAAAATATGAAATGCTCACAACCAAACCGTATTTTATTCTATAAATACAATGTGTCAAGGAAAAATGTGATTGATTCGCATTAAAAAGATATTCTAGATCCGATTTTTTTCATTTCTGATTAACTTGTGGTTAAGTTTAGTCTGATGTTTTATCCAATGGGTTTCGTCTATGATGATGTCATGAATGAAACTCATTGAACATCAGATTAAATTTAACCACAAATTAACAAGATAATAAAAAATTGGGCCTTAAGGATGCTGGAGTGGCCAAATTGTCGGGACTTTGCAGATCGATATAAATCTCCGGATTTGCTGAACGAAATAAAAAATCCTTTCATAGGATTAAAGTGGACGCAAAATTTGGTAATGCTGCAATAGACTTTATACTCAAAACTAACTAAAATCGAAACAAAAGTTAAAAGTTTACATTTTTCCAACTCGTAGAGCCTCTGTCACCTGACATAGATGTTTCCTTAATACAAAAGTTTTATAGCTCGTATGGACCAAATGATAGTGCAGCACTAAGCATGTTACATGCACAAACAATACTGAGTTTATGAAATTAAGATTAAAAGTTTAAAAAGAAAGCTTTATATCGATCTGCAAATAACGTGTATACGAACGCTGGAAGACTCGGAATGGTAAACAAAGCAATAATCGTGTCTAGCAGTAGGTGTTTGATCTTGTGAAATGGCGTTGCAATATGTTAGATAAGGACAGATGAATGTGTTTGAGTGACACACAACAATATATAATAAGAAATGAATGAAAGATGTCACTACTACCGAATTTGGAATTAAAAAACATTAAAAATGTTAATTTCATCGGTAATACAGACGACTCCAGCATTCTCTTAATATATTAGATTCTGAAGGAGAAACCCGTTTACCTACAAACTGATTGCTGACACCATTTGCCTACATCACATTTGCCGATAGTTGTTTGCCTACATATATTGTTGCGCATAAATATAAAATTAAGAAAAAGGGCACGTTTGCACACACGACATCATTACACACAAACTGCATTGCACATAATATTATTGCCTACAAGCTCTTTTGCGCGCACATAAAATTAAGGATATTTGGTACACTGGCTTCATGCGAAATTTGATAAAAATTATGCTTTATGACTACATGTAGATACAACATTTTATATATTAAATCTTCGCCTTAGTAAATAAATGATTCTATACAATATACTTCTTCTATGGCGCAACATCTCAAGGCGGGACAGGGCCTACTTCTTATGAGGTTTCCAAAACAAAGGAAACGTCCAACTCCCAGCCTGGGCGATCCATGTATATATCCACTATTATATGAGACCTACAGTTTTAATGCATGTAATTATTGCATGTAATTACAGCATCATTTTTATCAAGTTTCGCAGTGAAGCCCGTATTCCAAAATTATCCTTTATATGTGCGCAAAAGTGCTAGTAGGTAATCTATCTGTAGACAATAATATGTATGCAATGCAATTTATATGCAATAGTGTCGTGTGTGAAAATGTGCCTTTTCTTTTAATTTTACATTTGTGCGCAATAGTGTATGTAGGCAATTGAGCTGTAGGCAATAATTTTTGTGCGCAAATGGTGCTGTAGGCAATTAATTTGTAAGCGAACGGGATCTTCCCAATTCTGATACATTAAATGAAAGGAATCTTAACACTTTCGCAGCCGATAATTTTACCATTTTTTTTTTAACTAGAAGCAGAATACAATAAACTTTAATCTAGCTGATTGCCGCAAAGTTCTGTTACATATCAAAATAGGAAAAAATCTATAAAATTTGCTTTAAAATATTGTATTTAACTATAACTTTTTGAAATCGAAGGAATCTACTTGTTACAAATCCAAACAGAGAAATGTCAAATTTTGAATACGAGAAATGTTAAAGATTTTTGAATTTATTATATCCATATATATAATATATTTTTAATGAACATTTTTAATCAAACATTTGAACATGAAAGTAAAATTAATTAAATATTTTTACAATAAAAAATTGTACACTTTTATATATGAATACAATAATATTTATTTAATATTTATTTCAAATATTAAAAGAAACGACAAATAAAACGAATCACACGCGGTTATGTTAAAACGCAGAAATAAATTTAGTAGATAGGAGATTTAGTCATATACGTATAATACTTTATTGTTTCGGCTCATTTTTCGAGTCATTTTCAAATAATAATGTTTTAAAAATGTGCCTCGATTATGAGGAGAGGAATATTTATTTCTTGTGCAATATTTTTCAAAGCAATTGTCTTTTTGTTTGATTTTCAAGTTAAAATTATTATTAGTTTAAAACTCATTTTGATTAATTTAAAGTTACAATACAAAAAGACGTATTATTGTATCAGTGGCAACCAACTACAATTTCTAAAAGGACAATACTACATTAATGACTATGAATGTGTTAATCAACGATGAGTTACAGAAAATTTAGTTATTACAAACAAAGGTATTTTAAGGTATTTTTTTTAAGCAAATAAGATAGAATAATAAAAAAACAAGAAAACAATGGATGATTTATCAGAACATGGTATATGCAGAAAACAAAAAAGGAAAACAATTATTTTTAATTATTCTGTTATGCTTTTTCTTGATATGCTGTGTTTAAATACATATACATATGTATATATCAGTATAAAACATATATACGTCATTGTAAAATCATGTCAATGTGAATGCCATCGCTTATATTTTTTATTCGTAATGTTTTATTATAAGAGGGATCCGATAGCGCGCATTGTTAATTAATCAAATTTAAAATAAAATATTCTCATTGGTAAAACAGTGAAAAATTACTAGGCACTAGCCGATGTGAGTGGATGTGTACCAATGAGTCCCTCTCTTTAACTATTATATTTTATAAATTATTATATTTCTCCGTCCATATACACAATTCAATTTATGATTAATAATACTGTTAGCTCTCTCTCTCTCTTCCTCACACACGCGCGCGCACATGCACACATATACACACATAGGGTGAGTCAGTTGGAGTTGCCGCACACTTTCCGTAACAATAGCCTTCGGAAGTACCGTAAAAATTAAGGATTATTTATACCAAGCCGTAATCTATGACAATTGATCAATCACAGTCGATTATTTCTTAGAGAGAATCACAATCGTCGGTATTCGATAATGCATGATTTAAAAAAAAAATTGAAACGATCTTTATATCTCCTAAGCGTCTCCACTTAGGAAATGATATTCACCATTGCATGATGATGACCTCCTCAATAACAAACAATTTTACTTCAAACATTTCTTCTCATCCTCAAAATTTGGGTATTACTTAAGTGATCGGTCTTAAATGATTCACCTTCTGCGTGTGCGTGTGAATAGATTACATATGTTTGAACATATGTTTTGAACTTGAATACATGTTTGTATTCACACATGATTATGACATAGCATATGGACTTTATTTATTCAATTCTTTCGTCATCTGTGTTTTCTTTAATATTTTGTAGTGTTTTTCGGATGTATATATAATGACCATACGTACATTAAATTGTATAGTAAAAGGTATTCAAACGTACATTAAAAGGTATTCAAACGTATCTTATATTTATGTATTTATTATAAATTTGTCATTTTTCATTAAAATTAAAAATACAGTGGAAACATATTTATAATTTTCGATATGAAAGATTTCCAGCATATTTAAAGGGATTCTACAGGGTGTTTCAGACTCGACGCACTATCTGTTAATGGCAGATTCCTGAAATCATTTTGAGACGAAAATTCTAATACCAAATGTTTAGGTGTTTTCCTCTCCCCCGGTTGTGACATCCCCGCCTTCACCTCTTCCCCGTTCTCCTTCCCTTAACGCAGAATTCATTTCATCCGTCCTAATCCAGCGAATTTTTTCCTGACATTTCCCTCCTCCAGCACAATCTCCCTAACTTCCTCTCCCTCTTTTTCTCGTCCTTTCTCTTCCGCTGATTCTACCATGTCGAACGTAGAACTCCTAGTTGAACTTCTCCCATCGCGACCCCTACTTACTTTTATCACCAATCCTTAAATTCACGCGTTTTGGCATTTCGTTCTACAGTACAACGCAAAATGTCAACCACCTCTACACGCACAAACTTTAGGCGACACGATCCTAATTTTAAATACTTATAATTAAAAAACTTATAGTCTTGACATTTCGATATGAGTATTTTCGTCTCAAAATGATAGGAATCTGCGTGGGATGATGTAGTAGTGTGCAATGATACACAAACCGTATGTAAATGCTATTGAATCGGTAAAACAGACGACTTTAAAATCCTCAAGGGGATTCTGACAATGGGAATTATTGACAATATACTGATTCGAATTAACTTTACAGAATTAAAAACTCTCTCTTTTATAATTAAAGTACATACGCACAAGAATAAATCGCGGGCTATTATTTTCTTAAGCTTAACCCTTCGTGGTCTTTCTGGGTCAAAATGACCCGAGCATCATTTTTCACGCTAGATGAAAGATGAACTTTCTGGCGTCGGAAGGGCTCGTACCTGCCATCGACTGAAAGTTTGAAGCTTCAACTATCGATAGAGATGCTTAGCTTTTTAATCGGACCGTTAGTGTGCGTTTAGCAGCCATTCGTGCAAAACGTGTTTTGAAGTGTGATCATGAAGAGTTAAGAAAAATATTTAAAAAACTATCTATATATGTGTCAGTAATTTTTATTTCTTTTTATTTTTAAGCTTAAGCTGAGTATTCTGCAATTTATTTTCGTGTTTATTTTAAACATATAAAAGGTTTTCAATTCTGTAAAGTCAATTAAAAGAAAATAGAAACCTGTAATGTCAATAAATTTCGTTATTCCAGCATCCCGTTAAAAATATATAGGAAATATTAAAGTCTATAGAAGGTATATATATATATATATATATATTTAAGCAATATATATAGCTGCATATTTCGTATCGTATATCCATTTAATTAATATTTGCATGGAATCTCGTTAAATAAAAACACGCGAAATGTCACGAAAAAACTAATATCACTGATTTTAAAAAATATTTTAGTCTTATATAAACCATTAGGAGAGAAAAGGTATAATTAAGAATCTTTATAGTATAATATTTTAATTATAAGAGTTTCTTATTTCTCTAATGAAAGAGAAAAGAGCGAGGAAAGGGGGAGAGAAACGAAATTTTATATTTATAAATTATACGTAATAATTATATGTAATATATAATCGTGATAAAAATGATATGTAAATGCATGTATCCATTTGTAGTTTATGTGTATAAAATTTAAAAAGTTAACTTCATTTAACGCTCAAAGTTAATGATCCAAGATTCTTGTAATTTAGACATTCTGTTTCTTACAATGTTTTGTTCAAACGACATCAATGTATAACATTGCACACAATTACAAGAGGTCTTTATGTGTATAGATTACATAAGATTCCGTTGAGTACATTTTAATGTGTTATAACATAATGTAATCTTCATATAGACACAATTTATTACTTGTTATCTTTTACGTGCAATTATGTGAAAGACATTTATGTTGTTTCTATATATAAAATACTCAGTGGTATTGTTGTGTAATACATAAATAAAGACAAATTTTTATCTTTCACTGTCAAATTGCTCGTTTTTACTTAATACTAACAAAAATACATTAAAATATTTTAAAATTCTATCTAAAAGTCCATAAAAATAGAAGTGTCTAATTTGGAACCATTGGTTGGACCGGAAAAAGCGTTTTTATATTTTCCATTATAGTTCAACACAGGTGAGAGATACTTCAAAAACGTATAAATTTTTTAGATGATATGATTTGGTAACTTTAAATGCTTATAGTTCAAAAACTATTATAGTTTCAAAATTTTAGTATTAGAATTTTCGTCTTAAAATAATCTCCTCTTAAACATTGTTCCAATCTTTTCGGGCGATATATATCTATACATATAGTACTGGTGAAAAGTTTGGACGCACCTGTATAAAATGGTTGTAATGGCCCTTCTCACTAATTTAAACAATAACAATTTGGATTGATTGGAGTAGCCCTACTTATGTAAAATGATCACCTCTTTTTAGGATTGATTTGAGTCCTTAGAGCCAACCTAAATATCAGAATCCGTACATGAAATTATATTAAAAATTTCATTGAGAAAAATGCCTGATGAAAACGGACAAAAATTTTGATTATATCAATCAAAGTTCCAGTTATCACAACTAAACTCTAGTAGATTTAACCAGAAAATTCTGATTCGTCCATTTTCAACAAGAATTTCAGATATTTTTCTGAGTGTGTATTTTAATGTCGGATTTTTGTAGTATGTTTTTCACAGGTCTTACTATCTTACCTTGTTTATGTTATCTCTGGTATCTATGTGTGATGGAAAGTATAATCAAGGACTGATTTATCTAAGAAATTTGCGACTCTCTGATCCAACGCTTATGTTTGTACTGATCAGTCAGTAACTTGTGATAAAAAGTCTATTTTCTGTGGATGAACTAGTGTATTTTTAGAACTTTTAGAATTTAATAAAGTGAGATAGGTATATGTTCGATAAAAGCAAGAGAGTTCTAGTGCAATCTAGTATAAGAATAAAACAAACCTTTTAAATTCTTGCTTGAAAGCTTTACAAGAAATGTGAACACAAAAGTACTTTTTCTATATTTACATTACACGTTATCCTCGAATATTATATTTTAGACATCATTAAGCATACTACTGCCATTATGCAAACTCGTTTTTATTGAATAAATAGAGAAACTCGCGTGGTATCCAAACTTTTGACTGGTACTGTATGCATGCATGCATACACAACACACGCGCGCGCGCGCGCACACACACACACACACACACACACACACACACACACACACACACACACACACACACACACACACACACACACACATATTTTTTTTACAAAAACGTACAACAGACGTTTCCACCTTTACACTTTTGACAGACAAAATTTTCGCATACTGACTTAAACACTATTGTCCTTACTTACATTATATTGTGATTCGTAGAATTTAGAAAACTCACCACTCAGAAAATTCTCCAAATTACAAGTATAATTTTATGAGTTCATCACTAACAGCTGATGGTGTTAGAATTCCCAAGTCCGTGAACAACAGACTGATATAGTGAGGTGGAGTATAATCTACTAAGGGATGCTCCTTTTTCAAATTCTTGGTTAACAGTACACTGTACGTATACTACAACAAGCAATAATAATGCATTTTATGGATTATTACAAAAAAGATTCCTTTACATTGTTCCTATACAAAAGTTATAACTGGTTCGAAATCAATGTATACAAATATAATTTACCTTAAATTCATTAGGTAAATCTATTTGATTCAAAGGATAGATTCTCGAAAATTTGAAACTTTCTGTCAGTACATAAAATGGTTTCTTCACCTCTTTTGCACATATAGCCATTGTATATGTACCTATCTGTAAAAGAGAATTGGAAAAAATACATATATAAATTACAAGAATTATACATTTTCATTGAATGGTCATATACCTTATTAATTACACCACCGCTTTCTGCAACACCTTCCGCTCCAACCATCACCATATCTACGTGTTCCATCACATATCCCACTGCAGAGTCTAGTATCACTGTACACGATATTCCCAACTTTGTTAAACTCTGGCACATCTCTTCTCTGTTTGAAGGAAAAAGATAAAATTAAAAAAAGGAAAAAGAAAAAGATAAGAACACAAATTAAAGTTGATAATCATAGGAATCACACAAAAGATATGTATTTTATTATTTAGGAACTTCACATACCCATTATTGTCAGGTGATGTGGATGTGACATATACTTCAAATATTTTATTATTTGCAGCAGCTTCCTTCATTGCTTGCAGCACTACTCTTGATTTTGAATGCGTGAGTATGGTCTGATAAAATAACACAGTAAAAGTCAGAAAATAATGGAAATATCTCATATATCTTAAATAATTTATGCCTGTCCTTACCGAGCCATCAGTAATAAAGTGTGCTGCAACCTTGGCTACTTTTCCTCGAGCTGCAACTAATTTTTCATAGAATACTTTTCCTCTTTCCAACATGATCCCTTTACATTCTGCGATTGACTAATAAAAAAAATTAACACATCAATAAGTTATCATTTAAAGATTAAACTTTAAGAAATTTGTTCTCAGAATATAAAACAAAATCTAAACGTTAGTGTTCTTACGGGTGTATCCAATGTCGCTAATGTGATAAAACGGAGAAACAATTCACTTCCCGAAGCAATTGCAGTGACCGGAGTTTCTGTGGAACGCATAGCATCAATTGCATGTTGTAAGCAAATCCGAAGCTCCTGAATTGTTTCTGCTATAAAAGCAAAGAGAGCAAATGAGAGACAACTTTGTGTACGCACATTTTGGACATTACAATGAAATATTAAAAAATATAATGCATGCACACACACACACACATAAACACAAAACATTATATTTTTTAAATATTTTATTGTAATGTTCAAGAAATTCACTCAACACGAATGTATACAATAAAAGATCAATATGTATGCGTTTATATTAAATGATAATCTTAAAATATATATGTATACATTTTATATCAAGATATATAAGTATACTTCTGGCAATACTTACATTTAGAATGTTTTAATACTTTCAATAAGGTACGAATGGCAGCCATGCCAGCAGAAACATCTTTATCATTTTTTATAATGCTGTTGAAGTATTGACATATTTCTGTGAAAGTTTGTCAAACGATTATTTTTAGATTCTCACTCGACAAGACTACTACTTAATACCTTCCATTACAATCCTAGTGGAAATATTTTAGCAATTATTTATTTTAGTTGCCTTACTTTCAATACTGATAAAATTAAGCTTTTTGATACGTTCTTACAAAATAAGCGAGAGAATCTGATGGAAAAAGTATCTATAATGTTAAACAAAGATGAAATGATTATTATGTTAAGTGTTTCTTGTTGAAAAGCTTCCTTTGTCAACAAGTATGTACATACTTCATTTCGCACATTTTTTCTATCAATGTGCATGTTCACATCACAATATTTCATTAGTATGATAGATATCTTTACCTAAAAGATTGACAAACCTTGTCAGATTCAACAATTAATATCTCACTTTCTGGTAAAGCGACACTTTTTACAGCCAGATTTTTTTGCTTCGTGCAAAAACGCGAACGAGCATGATTTTATTAAATTAGGGACGACTTAGATAATTTGAATAATTATCAAATTCTTCAAAATATAAGAACTTTTTTCACTAGGAGATGTAAGGAGATATAAAAGTACAACACCGATTTCATGTACCTTCTTTGTCCATTATGATCTGTATTTTGAGTGTAAATGGCCGTGACAATTGGTGACGATATATTAACGAAACAGATGCAAGTTCACTTTATATTTAGTATTAATATACAAGATATTGCATAAAATACCACGTGCTATCAACACCGAAACTCGAAACACCTGACTGAAACCTGACGACAGTGACAACTGAACTGAACTGAGCCACTGATCCAAGGTTATGTTCAGATTCCTATCCAGTTATCATTCCATCCTTGTTGTTTATGGAACGTTAAACAAGGACGATTCGACACTTAGGAGCACGTGGAAATCCGAACCAATGACTACGTTTACACGATTCGATTTACGCCGAAGTTATAACATCGATGTTACGAAATTGGCCAATCACAGTCATTCCATTCTTCAGAAGAATAGCTATGATTGGTTAGTTTCATTACATCGAGTAAATCGGGCCGTATAAGGCCGGAATCAGACTACGCATTGAAGATTGAAATTGAACATTGAAAAATTCAAATTTGACCAATCGAAACGAAAGGAGCTAAAATTTCTTTGTCCTTATTGGTCAAATTTCAATCTTCAATCTTAAACCTTAATCTTCAATGCGTAGTCTGATTCCGGTCTTAAAGCCCGGATCTACAATAGGTGTTTTAAGTCTTAAGCCATAAAAGATGGAACAATCGGCTCTTAACGGTGCAAAAGGGGTCATATACCAGTAGGCCTATTCTGTAACTTTTGACGATAATTCGGTATCGTTATATTGTCGTTGCGCAGCCTTTTCACCATGTAAAATACCTGCGCAACGACATCTCTAGCTAGTAAAATTGTCGTTAAAAAGTTACAGAATAGACCTACAGGGCCTCCAATCTCCCCTCTTGTTTTAGCGTTACCATCGTTAGTAGCGCCGCCGCTGTATGACACCCGGAAATACGGAACTAATATTCAATATGGCCGCTATATGTATATAGGTTGTCATGGCATATTATATCAGGCATATATAGGGTGTCTCTGATCACTCGTATCGTACCTTTTTCAGATCGGTTCGAACCTGGGAGACCAGCCGAACCACCCTATAAGTCGTAATAGTAGGACGAATTTTTCAAGCGTGTTAACCCAGATAGCAACGTGTCTATCTTGTTGGCATGTTGCTTGCTAAGTATGCATTGCTAAGCATGTGTTGCTACCAGAATTGCAGCAACTGAGTCCTCATTTGTTGGCAACTTGATGCATTCATGATATAACTTTGAGTAGCAACTTGCCAGCAGTTTGCCGATAACTTTAAAATCGTCATCATCAAAATTCGCACTACTGCCATCATATTGCCATAATAATATGCAGCATCATGCAATGCTTTCATATTGCCAACAACACAAGATAACATTGATGCAGCTATCTTGCTGTTAAACTGCTGGCAATACATATACGCATTGTTGCCTGCATGTTGCTACAATGTCGATACATTCGAAATCGTTGAAGACAAATCTATGGCAAATTGCCAACGTCATAAGCAATCACAGATTTGTGTGATTTTGCTGAGACACGCTTTGCTATCTCGGAATTGGCTGCAAGAGGATCTTGGACCTCTTTGTCCTATAGTCAATCAACAGGCTTGAAAAATTTGTCGTACGACAAAAAACGGACGCACGTAATATTGGCCTTAAGCTGATTCTACATTGATCGCATCGCAGCGTCGCAAGCGTGTCGCAAGCGTTATGGTCCAATCAGAGTCGAGCTAGCTTGACGTTGATTGGACTGCAACGCTTGCGACGTTGCGATGCGACTAATGTAGAACCAGCTTTATGAACGGAGCAAGCATCAAGCAGCGGAGCAGCAACCAACCAGCAAGGCGTATTATTTACGCCACCGTAAATATCCCCTCACTGATTGGTTGCTGCTCCACTGTTTGAAGCTTGCGGCGTCCAGTGTAAATTAGGCATTATGCTGGATTCACCCTGCATCCGATTTTCGTCGTACGACACTCTGCAACCAATCAGAAAACAGGATTCCGATGAATTTTGCTTCGTATTATCGGAATCCTGTTTTCTGATTGGATGCAGTGTCGTCGTACGACTAAAATCGGATGCAGGGTGAATCCAGCATTAGCATTAAACGTAGTCTGTCACCAACTCGAAAGATGGCGCGATATGTATTGCACATGCATTTCGCGCGAATGTAGTTCATGCTTCCACCATGCACCAAGCTTTCATTATTCACGAATTCCGTAAGCGAGCAAGTGCGAGGGTGGTTGTGCAGTGCACGTAGCACGGCCTGGCACGTAATTTCGTAGATTTTTCAACCGTTATTATGTCCTCAGGTACGTTTTTGACCGTCATGACGGTGAATATCGATGGATAATTAGTTTTTTTACCGCTAAAATTATCCTGAAATATCATCCGCGTCGTCATCACGCCCCACACGTTTGCACCTAACCAAACTTCGCGCGACGTGGTCACCATGCTTTCGATATTGCACGAACTGCTAAGCGCATTTCGACACGGGGTGCGACAATACGATATGTTCCTCTAATGATACGCTCGCATCTGTTTTGCAGGCAAAAAGAACAAGAAGAAGAAGGGGGTAACGGTAGATCTGTGGTCATTCCTTGCAGGCGGAAATGGACCGACTCCTAATATACCGCTGAAATCGTCTAATTGGGCTGATGATGTGGAGGATGATCATGGTAAATCATTGGAATTGCTTTTGTCCCAGTTTGAAATCGATAAACAATTGTTAGCTTTATGAAAAGATATTAGATTCTTGTGCTAATTATTAAGTGTATCTATGTTTATACATAATTATATATATGAATGTTATTTTTGTATACATCCTGAATATGTAAAAAATTATTTTATTACGTTATTGTAAGAGGAATAGAACATAGTAGTGCTATAATTTCCTATGATAAAACATTTATTTCAATATATGCAATGTAAAGACATATCTTTGGTTTTTTATGATATCGATTATTTTATAGAAGGATTTTCATCAAGGAGCAGCAAAGATCCGGTTATATTGCCGACTGCTCCAAGGGCTGCACGAGGACCAGGGATTGATGAAGAGAATATCCCTACAAGTCCTCCTTTTGTAGCCTACATAAGCAATCTGCCATATGATGTAGATGAAACTGATCTGTCAGATTTTTTTGCAGATATGAAGGTTCGCTATTTTTGCAAGTACATTTATCATCTATCTATATTTAGTACATCTTTAGAATTATATATATTAAATTTAAAAGAATTCAAGATGTATTACAACAATATTACAATATTACAACATTATTATGCACGCACGCACACAAAAATATATAGGCTGTGTTCGGAAACATCCGAATGCCCCCCCTGTATCGTTTTATCCTTATTATTCACTCAATGTTAAACAGAGATAAGATGATACATAGAGGCACCCGGATGATGTTTCCGAATGTAGCTATACATACATATACATATATATATATTAGACTGACAAGAAAAAAATTTTTTTTAAATTGGCCTCAGCTAAAAAGCTTCTATTTCATGCCCCCCTCTAAATTTTTGTCAAAAAGTATTAAGATTTAGAGGTTGCTAGCAAATGACTTTTAAATCAAAGTTTCAATTTTCCTAAGACGTATATCGTAGAGTTAAATGAATTATTGCATCATGTTCAGCGACCAAAAAAAACATACAGTTTTTAAATGCCACATTTAAAAGCCAGTTTAAGCTATTTTTCATCAAATCAAACGTGTATTAAGGAAAATCGAAACTTTGATTTAAGAATTGGTCACTAGCGATCTTTAAATCTTAATATTTTTTTATAAAAATTTAAGGTTGTTCCTTTAGCATAAAATGGAACCTTTTGAGCTGAGAGGCCAATATTTAAAACAAAATATTTTCTTTTTTCCTTATCAATCTAATGTATCATATACAGGATGTCCCAGAATAGTTGCTGAATATTTTGTACATAGGTAGACCGGACTAAACTGAGTTGAGAAGTCCTCTACCATTTTGCAATTTTCGCAATAGTTAACAAGATATTAATAACTAAAAATCGCTGAATATTCATTTTTAGTAATTTTTTATCCTAATACTGTTAATTTTATAGAAAAAGAGTAAAAGACAAAAATTGTTAATTTTTTTCTTGTGGAGCTCTAAGAATTTTTCAGAATTTTTTATTTACTTTTTAATACTGTATTTTTTCATTGGCAACTATTATTATAGTCTATAATTATTGTAATCTTAATATTTAACATTTAATTTATAATATTACCATAATTATTATAGTTTTAATATTTTGATATATTAGAATTTTTATCTCAAAATAATCTCAAGAAACTACCTTTAAATATTGTTGAGATCCATTGCGATCTTTATTGAATATCCTATATACATATATGTTTATATAGTAATAATTCACTTCAATATAAACGGAGATCCACACACACACACACAGTCAGATATCCCAAATAAATCTTTATTTATATTATAAAGTCTCAATAAATATTTTTGATGTTATGTAACTTTGACTTGTTGATGTTATGAAGCTTATAAATATCAATTTTCTTTAATGGAGTAGTAATGTAGGACATTGTTTAAACAATGTGGGATAATAGAATTGAGAATTGAGCCTTGGGCCTTATTCTTGAAAAAATATTGTATATGAAAATACTAGGGAAAACTATATTATTTACATAATGTATACTATAGTATTTTCGTATACAATATTTTTCGAGAATACGGCTCCGGGTTTTCTATTTGACAGACAACTGTTCTATGATTGAGCTATCCAGCGCTCTCCAAGTACGTTTAATTAATATGAAATCTCTTGCTATAGATCTTAATTATATACAATTTTGATAACCAAACATAAAAATTAATTTTCTTTCATTTTTTGCAAATCGATTGTAATTTTTAAATTACGCGTTTTCTTCTATACATAGATTTCAAACATGCGTTTGCCAAAAGACGCAAATAAAATTAAAGGCTACGGTTACGTCGAATTCGAGGATCGTCAGAGTCTAATTAATGCTCTTACTATAACAAATACGGTAAGCAAATAGTATTTAACAGTATTTATTAACATCAGAGTTGCTAAAAATAAGATGTCTTTCCATGTAGACAATTAAGACAAGACGAGTAAGAATTGAAGTCTCGAATAGTAGTAATGATGATCGTCGAAGCGGTAGGATGGGTAGAGACAGCCGTAGGGACAATTATGATGATCCCGAACGTACATCCGGCGACTGGAGAAGCGGACCGCGCGAAGATTTGCTAGATGGAGATTCCTATCGTAGTCGATATGATAGAGACCGATATGACAACAGAGATCGACGAGATGACAGAGAAAGTATGTAGATTTTATCTTCCTATTTCATATTTCCTGGAAAGAAAGCTTCCAGATTTTCTGAAAGCTTCGATAGAAATAAATTCTCGAAGAGTTATGTTACAATGGAGAAACATTTTCGTATTGAATAGGACACGATTACGATAATAAGCCAGGTGCATGGCGTGAGAGAGACAGCAACGATAAAGGATCCTCGTTTAAAGACAGGGGTGGCTTCAGAGATGATAGTAGGGATAGAGACAGAGACAAAGATTGGAATCGTTATGGCGATAGAGGGAGAAGCAAAGACAGAGACGGGGACAGGAGCAGCAGTTTCGGGCCACGTCGTAATTATGGCGATTCCGATTGGGATCGCGATCGTCGGCAAGATAAAGATGCGAAATGTACGTGTACATTTGTTCAATTAAATATACGAGAGATGTCTTTAATCCAATTATCGACATGTTTATTTAATTATTCAGCTGAGCCACGACAAAGACCGAAACTGAATCTACAACCTCGCACGAAACCTGTCGAACCTCTCGTAGTTGCGGAAGATTCCGCAGCTAAAGACAACAGTACGACAGAATCGAAGTCAACAGCGAATACAGAATCAACTCAACGAGCATCAGCTGCTACATCCGTGCCAGCGGCCAATATTTTCGGTGCTGCGAAACCTGTAGATACCACTGCCCGTGAACGAGAAATAGAGGAGCGTCTCGCCAAATCTTACGCGGAATCACGTTCCCGAGAAGAAACGTATGTATGATACACAGAATGTCTCGAAACTATTAGATTGTACTGTGTTACAAGTTTTATTTCTCAACATCTGAATGGTGATTCTTATGCACTTTTAATTGCTGAAAAGAGTATAAGGTTAAAAAATTCCTCACAGATTTTGAAAAATCAACGACTTTATGTTTGAAAACTATAAATTTTAATAATTGACAGCTTCTTTCTTTTAATAGAAATAGTTCTATTAAAATTTTTGATCAAAGCGGAACTTAGTGCTTAATAAATACTAAGTGCAAATATATATATATAGTATTTAAGTCTTATAAACTGCGCACTGATAAAATCGGACCTGAGAAACGCAATCGTAAACTGCAGCTGAAATTAATTAATATCTCACATTAGATTGATCGTCTATTTTAATAGTGAAGCTAATAAGTATCTTTAAAATATTTTTAAAAACTTATAAATAATTTATTGCGAAAAATATTATCTCAGTCAGGGTTTGAATTTAGAACTCCCAACTTTCTGGACGCCATTTCAATTCGACCACTGAGTCCTGTAGAAATATTTATCGCAATAATCGGTAATTAGTGGAAGACGTCGTATCTGAAGGCGATATGTGTATAAACAATTATAAATTAAAATTAGACCGATGAGAATAAATCAATTAATTATAAATAATCCTATTTTCGATGAAAGCAAATCGTTTTTCTTTCTTTATGGAGTAAAATACATATAAAAATCATCATTTAAGGAGCAACCAAAACCTTATAAATCAGTGTAATAATTTCTTTACACTTCCTTATAATCTTTTTCCATTAAATATTGCCAATAAATTTTGTTATTTTAATGAACAAAAATATTTAAATTGCTTTTAGTTCTATATGTTGTATATATTATAAATTTAATTGTTACTACGTAAGAAATTTAAAGCAGAGATTTTAAATATTGGAGAATGAATAGATTTTTTTAAAAAGTATGTCTTTTTTTAGTGCAGAAAGCCTTACAAGAAATATCTATTATTTGTTAAAAAACAAAAAGTTTGATCCAAATTTGTTGTGTTATGTTATTAGCGCGAACTGTATCATTTCGTTATTTATTGTTAAATTTTATCGAATTAAATTGTATCATTTTATAAAAAATATTACATTGTGTATTTTCGTTAAATTTGTAAGAATGTAGAGTGTTTCTGCTAAAAATTTTAATGTTTTCTCTCCAGGGATATTAAAGAACGTAAAGACGGCACTTGGGGCCGACGTAATGGCGTAAGTATTTTATATAATTCATATTGAATATAAGAAATGCATTTATAATTGTAAAATGTCATAAATTAAATAATTTCCATTTGTAGGAAGGACGTGACGACAAAGACAAAGAAAGGGGTCGGCCGGCTTGGCGATCAGAAGAAGACAGAGATGCTCGGGTTGAGAGATCTGCGCCACGTTCTCAACCAACTCCCACTCGTGCTGGTAAATGTTTCGTTTCAAACAATTTTACAAAATTTCTCTATTTGGCATAAAGACAAAAAAAAATAAAAAAGTAATTATTCTTTAAATAGAGGAACAAAGTGGATCCAAAGTATCGCCAGCATCACGTTCTGGACTATCGACATCCAAAGGATCTCAGAAATCTATTGAGAAGGATATTCGTGTGACAGAAAAGTATTTACAGAAAAAATAGTTTTTTTTCTTACGTAATGGCATACACAAAATTTGCGCTTATTTATATTTTACTCATTGCTTGCAGGGATCGCAAAGACAAAGAGAAAGATGAAATCAGTAGAATGCCGAAGGCTAAAGACGAACAAGCTCCAGTGAGTAAAATTGAATAATGTGAAACCATATTGATTAATACGAGGGCAAATCAATAAGTACTCGTGTTTGAAGACAGACAGTGTTGCTGATGCAAGTTGGCATTACCATCATCTTTCAAACGACATCATACAAAATTTCAGAGTAATTCATGCGATAGTTTTGATTTCACAGCAATTCATAGTGAGCGTGTTTGGTGTTTTTTGATACAATGAAAAAAGAGCAATATTGATCGAATAATTCGCTTTTTATTTTTGGATGAAGTTTTTTTGAATGTTGGATGAAGTATTTTTGAACAAAGCTTTTATTTCTTCGCACATTTTTCCATCCAAAAATAAAAAGCGAATCACGGATCAATATTGCTCTTTTTCCATTGATCGAAAAACATCAAACACGCTCACTATGAATTGCTGTCAAATCAAATCGCATGAATCACTCTAAAATTTTGTATGGTGTCGTTTGAAAAATGGTAGTACATGATGGTAATGCCAATTTGCATCAGCAACATCGCCCGTCTTCAAACACGAGTACTTATTGATTTGCCCTCGTAGATATATATACTAATAAATATTACAATTTTCTTTTTTCTTTTTTTAAGAATTTTGTAGCTTCCAACAAATATTCCATGCTACCTGATGATGTGGATCCCGACAATATCGATGAATAGTCTCAAATGATTACAATTTGCATCACACACCTAAATTGTGTGCAATGTATAATTATGCGTATTAATATTTGTTTTACTTCTACTATTGCATGGATTCGTCGTAAACCAGGCGTTGTGCTATTGGTATTACTTTACTGGAATTATTGTTGATTTGTATTTTATCTCTATTTTAATATTCTCAATAATATAACTCCTATATTTCTAATCAATTTATATATATTTACTTTACATTTTGATACGAAAAATTTTGGCGTTGTTAAATCGCAATGTCGTAAATTTCTCGTGATCACTGAATGAATAATTATATCAAACTTTTTGTATAATTCCAAGAATAATTACACTGTATATGAAGTGTAGCAATTGGAACTTTATATATCATACTTAATTCACTGTACAGTAATTGTACAATATGTGACCCATTTACATGTAATATAACAATGCCAATATAGAAGGAAATTAAAATAATAAGTATATGAGAATACAAATATTACTTCAATTCTTATTTCTCCTCACATTAATCTCTTATATTTTTACAAATATTTTTTTATTTGTTGATTTCAAATTATTTTCAACTGTGTATAAATATTTATGTAAACACGCCCCTGCGTATAGTAGTGAAGTGTCAAAAAGATATGAAGATCACCTCCATTTTTTAAAATGGAATTGTATAATTTTTTATACACAATATGATTCCTCTAATTATGCCTGGTTTATGCTTCGGTCTTAATCCTAAAATCCTAAAATTTAGCCAATGGAGTACAGATTTCAGTTAGAACCAGTTAAAACTGGCAGTCCTATTGGCTGAATTTTAGGATTTTAGAGTTAAGACCGAAGCATAAACCAGGCATTAATTCTGCATATAAAAGTATTAAGGTAGACCAATTACAGTCGAATCCGAGGGGAATAATCGTCTATGATTCGCCCATTTCTTATGACTTAAAACCCTATTGTAGATCCGGGGTAAGAAGCGCAAGAAGTTAGCTAAAGTCACTAGATTTCTAAAGTAGCGCAATTGATTTCAGAAATATTGCGACAAAATGGTCGAAGTGCACATAGTACACGATTCCAAGCATAATGGTTGGGTGGTTTATCTTTTAAACTGTACTTACATGTCCCTTCGTGCACTTTCATGCACTAAACTTTTACAAATAAATCCGTATTAAACTAAAAAACACAAATTAAGCATTCGTACATATTCTGTTCATAAATAAACTAATTACAACTAAAAAAACATTGATTTATATACTTGACGGCTTCATTTTCCTAAATAAAGCACGTAATACAAATGCATAAATTCAAAATGGCCGCGTTTTGCGACAAAATGGATGTGAGTTTGCGGTACATTGGCTACGTTTACACCGCATTTAGGCCGCGGCCTATGCAATAGATGTCCTTGTTTATCCTGTAGATTAAACAAAGACACCTATCATATAGTGACTTTAAAGTTAACGACAAGCAGTATTTGCCGCGACTAGACGCTAATAAGAACAAACCCGCGTCTAGAAGAAATTTTTAGTAGTGAATTCGCTATGACGTCACTAAACGTGGCTTCTAGCGAATAAAAGTCGCCCTGTGTAAATCACGCTTTAGTTTTGTTTGCTTCAAACAAAATGACAAATGCGATTGGTCAATTCCGATGGACTAACTGGCCAGTTAAGTTAACTGAGCTTGGTGACAGTGGCCCTTAGTAATATAGAAGTATTACATATATGATGAAATCCTAAAAATTGCGGTGTCTTTTTTTTTTAAACTTGCACATTTGATTAATTTTGGGGCTTTTTGGTGAATTTTCAAGCAGGGATTTATTTTTTTTACTCATGGCTACCCTGGAAAGCCATAAAGGCGAAATACTCGTTTTGCCGGGCTTTTGATACAGTTCTTTTTGCAATTTGCATCACGTGTCACGTTGCTTCACTGCTCTTATAGGATTTATCGATTCTTTTCAATTCTTTTTTCGTAATTTTCGTTAATATTTCTTAACATTGGTTTTGTTTGATTTTACCGAAGTCAATTATGTCGAAAGTAAATACGATACTTAATTATTTCACGTCCCCGAAAACTATCAAAAAGCCGGAAGCAGCAAAGGAAGAAAGAGAGAAATCGCAAACTCCTAAGAGAGATCAAAAGAACAAAGGTTTGTAAAAATTTACTGTGATATTATACATGTAAAATGGTAATTTATGTAATTGACATCCACTTGCATATAGTTCTAATTCTCTACTTGCCATAAAGATTTGTGTATAATAATCAGAACTAGCAAATCATTTATATAATTTATTCAATTAATTATTTGAATTATTTTATTTTATTTTATTTGTAATTTAAATTATTAATGCTGTTATTCTTGTAGTAATTTTATATACAGGATGTCCCGAATTTAAATAACCAAGCTTCGTAAGTGTATAGGAGACTGATAAAGACTGAAAAAAGTTCTTTAGAAATATGCATATTTTTGCTTCGTTTTGGAAAAAATCGCAAAAAAAGAAAATGTTATTTTCATTTTTGTACTTATTTATTACTTATTCATTTACATTTATTTATTCATGTTGTCATCTTAATGTAGATATTGTTCAAAATGTTGGCCTCTTGCAGCAATGTGCAAGCATTGCATTTAGTATGAACAGTTTGTATCGCAGTCAAACACTGATATTTTGTGCACTGCAGCCACAAAATTCAGAATACTATTGTTTTCTTGTATGACTTCACTGATAATGCTTCAGAAGCAATGCAAGAGTATGCAAACTGATTTTCAGACAGAAGAGTGCTAGATTAGTGAGTCATTATGTTGACCAGATCAATGTTCGGCTGCAACACAAGCTGTTTATAGATGCTTACATTGCTGCAAAAGGTCAACATTTTGAACAATATCTGTATTAAGCAAGTGACATGAATAAATAAGTGTAAATGAATAAATAAGTACAAAAATAATCATATTTTGTTTTTTTTGTGATTTTCTTCAAAAACGAAGCAAAAACGAGCATATCTCTTAAAGGGATTTTTTTCTTAGTTCATCAATCCCCTATTTGCTTCTAAAGTTTGATCATGTAAATTCGGCATATATATATATATATATATTGTGCTATATTTGTATGTAGGATTTGTTAGAAATGGAAAAGAAAACAAGAATACCGATGATAAGAAAAGATTGTATAAGAAGGATACTGAGGAAGAAGAAGATGAACCAATAAAGCCTAAAAGACGGCGTCTTATTATTCCGGATGTTGACTCTGGTGAAGATTCTGGAGATGAATTCAAACCAGGTTAGTTGATCGCATAAGTAATATTCCTTATCATAATTTTAAGCTAAGAAGATAGCAAGAAGGGCAATATTACATATTCACTATTCTATGTGTATTACAGGTTCTGAATCTGAAGAATCTGAATCAACTTCTGAAGGAGATACAGAGCAAGAACCTTCAACAGGGGCAGAGGAGGAAACGCCAGAGGTAGAAACAATATATTTCAAGCTAATGTTAATGTGTGCTTTCCAACAAGCGACACAGTGCAATACAGTGATCATGTCATCTTTGTTTAATATTGGTAAACAACAAGGATGTAATGATCCATTGTGTCACACCGTGTTATTTGTGTCACTTATTGGAAGGCACATTATATTGCTATGATGAAAGTTGTATCTAATATGAATATTTTTTCTTTTCAGAAAAAAAGGAAGACATCCAGTGTTAAATTCAAGTCAAAGCAAGCTAGTTCTCGTAATACAAAGGCAGTAAGTATATAATTATAATTATTATAATTAATTTCTTTAATTTTATTTCTGTATAATTCTTTAGCTATTCAAAATAATTATCACATACTGCTATTAATATTTGTTCAATCTTCCTAGCAACTACATGTTGCCGAGTGCTGTATAGAAAAATTATTGAATTTCACAATGTCTTTATAGAATAAAAAAGATTCGAAACAACCTTCGCAACCAATTCAAAGTCAAATTATAAACAATGGACTTAGCGCTGCACAGACTTGGCCTCACTTGAAATTAGATTTCTTGCAACCAGAGAAAATAAAAGACATACATAGAAGAACGCTGAAGGATTCAGCTTATGATCCTAAGACACTCTATGTACCCACTGAGTTTTTAATTAAACAAACTCCTGTAAGAGAAGTTCTTATCGTTAAATACTTTGCTATATATTGATATTGAAATAGTTACTCATTTAAAAATTTATTTAGGCGATGAAACAGTGGTGGGAATTAAAAAGTAAGCACTTCGACTGTGTATTTTTCTTTAAAATCGGTAAATTCTATGAGTTGTATCATATGGATGCAGTTATTGGTGTTAATGAGCTCAGTCTCACATATATGCGGGTAAGTCTATATGTGTACTTATGAGAAGTGTGAGAAACTGCTGTTGAATTCATTGTATAACATTAAGTTATATGTATGTATTATAGGGTGAATTCGCACATTCCGGATTTCCTGAAATTGGCTACGGCCGTTATTCGGCGAGTTTAATAGAGAGAGGATATAAAGTCGCACGAGTTGAGCAAACGGAGAATCCGGAAATGATGGCAGCGCGTTGCAGCAAAAGTATGAAATTACGCAGAAATATACATTTTGTTTCATGCGAAAGAACACATCCGAATTGTACAAGCGTTGGACATCCGTATTTCTTTGTTTACAGTGACTAAACCGACAAAATATGATAAAGTGGTGAAACGCGAAATTTGTCAGGTCAGTACCAGGGGCACAAGAGTATATACGCCATTGGACGTGGAAGCATCTACACCAAACTCCAATTATCTATTATCCCTGGTCGAAAAGTGCGATCTCAGCTCAACGATCAGCTCCTTTGGAGTATGCTTTATAGATACGACAATAGGTGAATTTAATCTCGGCCAATTCGTCGATGATCGCTGCAACTCGAGACTGTTGACTCTGTTGGCTCACCATCCACCAGTTCATGTATGAGGTCATCATGATCTAAATATTGCATATATTTACTGATGAACAAATGTTCTACTTTGTCTTTTAGGTGGTATATGAACGCAGTAATTTATCGCAAAAGACTCTGCAACTTATAAATAACACTCTACCGGCGGCGCTAAAAGAGTCCCTACAGCGTGAGGCACAATTCTGGTCTGCTACTACTGTGCTGAAAGTTAGTAACAAATGCTTATTAAATTTATGTAGATAAGAAATTAGTATACATTTATATATATATATTTATATTAAATATTCCGTTTGTGTTTTTAAAGAAACTTCACGAAGGAAGTTACTTCAAAAAAGAGAAGGACTCGAGTTTTGCATGGCCTGAGAGTTTGAAACCATATTTAAACGAAGGTAATTAATCATAATTTCATAAATTTTTTAAATATTTATGATATTTCATGACAAACGAATAATTCGTGTGTTAAATTACTGTTAAATGAATCTTTTTAATTATGCATTAGGAGACAGCTTGGGTTTAACACCGGCAGATAACAAAGAATTAGCAGTACACGCACTTGGAGGATGTGTGTGTTTGTTGAAGGAGTTCCTACTCGAACAGCAATTATTAGCGCAAGGCTGCTTCAATACGTACATTCCGCCGGATTTTTCGACCGCGAGTAGCCGTACAGGTCTTAATTATGCAAACACCATGGTAATAGATGCTGTTACAATAAAAAATCTAAGGCTCTTCGGAGAAGGTTCACTCATTAATGTATTAGACCATTGCTGCACTGCATTCGGCAAAAGGTAAATTTTTTATTTGGTGTGCTAATTTTTTCATATATTCTAAGCTAAGGATATGTATTTTTAGATTGCTGCGTGAATGGGTTTGCAGACCATCTTGCCGCAAAACCGTTATTATAGAGCGCCAAGAAGCTGTGCAAGAATTACTGGATCGAATGGACGTGATGCAGTCGGCTCGCATAATTTTATCAACTCTGCCGGACCTCGAAAGACTTTTGAGCAAGTAAGTTGAAAATTTACCAGGCAGAAATCCACAAATTCCATTTCTAGAATCTGAAATATTAATGTATATGCATTTCTTTTGTTACAATAGGATACACGCTCAGGGAAATGCTGCTAAAATGAAAAATCATCCGGACGGTAGAGCCATAATGTTTGAAGGTCCGACATATTCGAAGAGGGTGATTGTAGATTTCACTACGACACTTGCCAAATTCGAAGAAGTGCTAAAATTCATCGAATTGTTTGATGGTATGCCTATTTTGCTTTTTCATATATAATGTATTTTTATGTTTGATATAATTACGTTTTACGATAGATTTCAAAAGTAACCTGATAACTCGCTACACCCAGTACGAACCGAACGGTGATTTCCCTTGTTTAAGGGAGACATTAGATTATTTTAAGGTAAGCTTTTACTTTCAGTTCTGCTGATCGCTTCTTTTCTTCTTTTTTTACCTTATGTATTTGCAACATTATAATATTTTAGACCGCATTCGATCATGAAGAAGCTAAGAAGCAAGGTTACATCGTTCCAAAGAAAGGAGTTGACGCTGAATATGATTCAGTTCTGGCCGAGCTCGCAGACATCAAAAAAGATCTAGACAAATACTTGGAAAAACAAAAGCGACATTTCGGCGTAAAAGTAACTTTCCATGGAACAGACAGAAAACGTTATCAAATTGAGATTCCTGAGTCGCAAGTTAAGAAAGTCGGTCCTGGATACGAATTACAGTCGCAAAGGAAAGGCTTCAAACGTTATTATACCGCTGAGGCAAAGGCAAAGATAATAATTCATATTTTTAATTCCAGAAAAACTTGTCAGTAAAAATATGAATAAAAAAAATTAGATTAATGATCTTGATCATTGCAGGAACTTTTGACAAGACAAATGAATGCCGAAGAGCATAAGGACAAGGTGTTGAAAGATCTTAACAGGCGAATATTCGCGCAGTTTAGTGAAAAATACGATATGTGGCATGCGGCCGTTTACAAATTGGCCACCATGGATGTACTCATCTCCCTCGCGGATTATGCGCGGAACGGCGATATGTGTATCCCGGAAATTCACGATGGATCCGATGGCGAGGTAACAGTATCTAAATCATAACAGACATAATTTAGGGTGCGTTCGCTTTGCATGCTCGCATGTAAATCCTCTCATCCTTGTTGTCTATAAAATATTAAACAAGGACGAATGATGTTTACAAACACTGTGAGTGTCAAAGCCAAATCCTTAATAATCACTTATTTATTGGAACAACTATGATGAACTATCATTTTTTTTTTTTTTAGATATTCATCAAGATAAAAGATGGACAACATCCCTGCATTGTGTCTGACAACTTTATACCGAACGACACTTTATTGGCAACCGACGGCACCGCCTCCTTCATGATTCTGACGGGACCGAACATGGGAGGCAAATCGACCCTCATGCGCCAAATGGGCTTGATCACTATCATGGCGCAGATAGTAAGTCTCACGAGAAAATACACGTGAGAAACTAATAATCGGATATTACGTCAATAAAGCATGAATTTAATTTTCTTGCATAACTAGGGCAGCTACGTTCCAGCCAGCTCGTGCTGCATGACGCTGGTGGACCGTATTTTCACGCGGCTAGGCGCAAACGACGATATTTTGGCCGGCCAGAGTACGTTTTTGGTCGAGTTGAGTGAAACCGCTACAATACTGCAACACGCTACGCCCTATTCGCTGGTACTTCTCGACGAGTTAGGTGAGAAAAAGCAGAAAACTACACGTGCATATCAATACGTTCAAGACAAGTGTGTCTATTACTGTCGTCATAACTTTCTCCCAAGATTCTGTTATTACAAATTACTCTCCCATTTCCTTCACTCCGTCAATTCGGATTTGATAGAAAATATTTCTTCATCGCAGGACGTGGCACATCAACCTATGACGGTACGGCAATAGCGGCTGCGGTCGTTGATGCATTGACCAAGCTCAAATGTCGCACATTATTCTCGACGCATTATCATTCTCTAGTTGAAGATTATAAAACCAATGAAGAAGTCACGTTAACTCATATGGTGAGAAGCTTCGACATATTTCAAATAGATCATTTTCATTCAAAAGATAGTATGGAAAGTAGTTTTATACTGTTATAGTTCATTATACGTATTTATTAATCTTGATATGACGTATTATTTTTAAGAAATTCTTGATAGCACTTTAAATTTTTTTCAGGCATGTATGGTGGAAACCGAAGAGGAAGAGGAAGTGTCGCAAGAGACCGTGACGTTTTTGTACAAGCTCAGCGAAGGGGCATGTCCGAAATCCTACGGATTCAATGCCGCTCGGCTGGCAGGCGTATCGTCTATAATCACAAAGAGAGCGCACGAGATAGCTAGCAGGATGGAGCAGGAAACTAATCACAAGCACATCTTTAACGCTCTTTGCAAAGTCAACGGTGCCGGAATGAGAAGTCTTATTGCTACTATTTAATGTCTCAAATGTAGCCACGTATTACGGTAAAAATACTCATTACAATTATTTTTGAAGAAATTGTTTGGAAAAAAGTGATTACTTTGCAAGGATTTGCGAGTTGTACAAAATATTCTTAAGCGATTATCTATCTATGAATAACATGTAAAAACGGGCATTATATGTACTTACCTTTTTGTTATGCATTTTCATATAAATATCAAGCTGCGCTCTAAGTAACTTATCGCATTTTTAATCTATATAATAACAGTATTTGCTCCATATAAGAATTTAATACGTATTGTAGTGCTTTATCCATTGTCACACACA
This sequence comes from Mycetomoellerius zeteki, assembly GCF_001594055.1. Classification (NCBI taxonomy): domain Eukaryota; kingdom Metazoa; phylum Arthropoda; class Insecta; order Hymenoptera; family Formicidae; genus Mycetomoellerius; species Mycetomoellerius zeteki. The sequence goes on along the minus strand of NW_017257819.1, from coordinate 1,723,843 downwards.
TACACACATATAAAAACAAAGCCAAATGATTACTTTTGTTTGATTGCTTAATGTAATATTCGCTTAATGTACTACATATTGATAATTCTTGTTCAGTATGTATCTAATTTTGTAATTGCGTTACGTGTTTTATGTTAATCTATTTTCATAATAAAAACTATCGCAAATGTATATTACGGACATACGATTTAAAGTCGCTTCGATTCTTTACGGCTACACTTTGGAGAGGAACAAGGCGGCGGCGATATCTTGCTTACAAAATTTTATTGATCATTGCCAGAGTATAAAAAGACTACTTATGACGAGTACGAAAATGCATTGTGTTACAATGTTTACTCACACCAAACAACCGCGTAAGAAACTTTGCGTGGAGAAAAGAGAAACGCTAATACATGTGCATGGGCTCTTTACTACGAAATAAATACATTAGATTATATGTAGCTATCGTAAGTGAAGAGAAGCGGGGCAACAGGCGGACGAATTTCGTCGCCCGATTGAAAAGAAGATAAGTATACAATACCGATAAATAGATAAATAATAATAGTTTCGCGGATAAAAATCTGAGAGCGATAAACCTCCATTCTGCGTTATCGTCACATTCTTTTCATTCGTTCCATTCAAAACCGAGGCTAATCTCTCGCGAGCAAAAACGGAGCTCCGGTCTTTCTTTTGATCGTTCGCGCGAACAATAAATCAATATAATCGAAAAGGCACGGAGAGATTAAGAAAGCACTTGAAACTTGGTTTCAATTAGTTATACATAGTACACTTTTATTTCTCGAAATAACATATTCCTACTTCTAATATACAATTCCGAGGTCTCCATCTCGCAATTTCATCTGTCAAACGTGCTGCTATTTTTCAGTCCATTCCTCTCACGTTCTAGATCTAGTCGTTCGCGACTCGAATTCTTCATCTCTCTCTCTCTCTCTTCCCCCTTTTTTTTAAAATATCACGGTTACGCCATTCAAAGTGTTCTATTATCCCAAATAATATATATATTGCGTGTTTTGATGTTTATTTTTCCAATATATCTCTTCGACGCTTGGCAGGATTGATTGGCAACGATTTTTTCCCTCTATTTTCGTTCCTAATCAACGTCGCATTTTCTATAGCAACAATCGCAGATCCTACGATCTCGATTCTCTTTTGTATGCGTAAACATATTATTGCCCTTTATCTCGAGATGGGATTAATGAATTAACGTGCAACACTGGAAACGAGCAAAACGCCGCGGTAACGAAACAAATCGCGAATAAAACGAGCAACACTCTTATCAAAGCCGAACACTTTGAAAAACGACGAAAACATCGCAAGGTTTGAGTTGAATACCAATAAATCGCATATCGTAAAACGTTGCACATAATTTTCGAGTTATGTTATAATTTTATGATGGGATTACGATTGATACAGCAAAAGACGTTTATCAGCAGGTATTTTAAGAAAAACTAAATGCTTATTTCTTTTCTTTCTTAGACTCATCATAAAGCGCTAAATTGCAAATTCCAAATGCCAACTTATCTTCTTTTTAGGTTTATCTAGGATTGCAAATCTGTGACTATCCACTGACAAGATATTATTGAAGATCGACAATCTTGTGGAGGAGTCATATGACTTAAAATTTAAACAATTAGCCCATAAATATTAATTTTATAATTTATTATTAGCCCAATGTTCTTCAGACACGTATTATTTACAGCTTGTTAACATTATGATATTTTATACATTATCCTATTTGTGATATAGTATAAGTATGCGTACTTATATATGCAGGATTTGTATAATAAAAGTCATGGATTTAATAATAGATATATTATTTAAATATTTATATCAATAACATCGATAATATCAATACTCTCCAATTATTTCTTTAATGGCTACAAAAATTTACTCAGGGCTGACTATTTATCATCTTGTCAGTGATGTTAGATATATTTTCCTACGGTATGTTTTTTTTTTCAAGTTTTCGACGAAACTAAGCGCCTTTTGTGATTACTCCTGACAAATATTTGTATTAACTTGAAACGTTTATTCGACTTATACATTTTTTCGTTGATTTCACTGGCCGTATTGAACCCGTATTGGAAATCCAGGATACGTATCAGTGAACAGGAGCCATAATAAAAGAAGAAAAGTATATTCTCTACTTATTCATATGACTCGTTATATGTAAATCGTTCGCCGATAGGGAATCGCGCTTCTTGACGAAGTGAGGATTTATTTATTACTCGCGAATCGCTGGCGCGGTACGGCGTTCCAGCCGAAGGTGTACGCTTTACGCGTGATGATCGCTTTAACTACCTTTATACAGTTACGCAATAAAGTCCGTGCTGTATAGTTGTTGATTAAAGGATCGGTAATTTACAAAGAATTTCAAGGAGCCCATTGACCCTCGTACGCGTCGTCCACGCTGAGAAATGCTGCGGAAGCTTAAATATCTGGAAACACTTTTGCTTCCATCCTCTCATCCTCTATTCAATGCAATCGATCAGTAATTAATCTTTCGCGAAATAGAACTCGTATGTCACGAGATTGAAATACGAAAAATTCAGGAGTGTACCTAATCTCGATAAATTTAAATACGCAATCCCTATCGTTCGATCGTTGATCGGACGCGACCAACTGCTCGTTTCTGTGTTGCGAATTATTGAGGAATTAACATATTTCGACGCGATTTTATTATTTTCATCCGCCCTTTCATTGAACTCTCTTGGCCCCGACAATAATAGTACCTGAACATCGCTGAATGTTTTCGTTTTGAAAGAAGCGATTCATCATCAGCACGTGTTACATGTGAAATTAATTTTATTGTTCTCTCCGAAGGCCGAAAGAGTTACTTCGAGAATCAAGAAGCCTAAAGGTTCGTTCTTACTCTTCTCTGTATATTTCCTTGAATTAGTACAAAGCAAAAGAGAGTGTTGTGTAGCGTTAATCCACTAAAGCCCATGATTTATTATCTTGCCTCTCTCTATTAGGTATCTCGTGTCTCTAGAAAAATCATAGAAAAGATATCTCACCCGTCGCTGCACGGGTAGATGGTGGCAAAATAGATTTCCGTTTAGTTTAGAGTACTCTACGGATTAGAAGGCTCTCTAGATGGATTTGTGGGCTTTAATGGGTTAAGAGTACAGGGCCGAAAGAATTAATCGAGATATTCCCCTTCGGAAAAGGGGGGAAGGGGAGCGGGATACAACCCCTGTTGGCGACGTGTCACTCTTTACCAGAGTCCGGATGAATAGCCACCGGGTGGGACGCGGGTGCGCGTCGCTGCCGGCTTCGCCGTCGCCGGCGACGTGTCGTTCGACTTCTCGCCGCTGTTGCTGGAATTCGAGCTGGCGGTTCCGTTCTGCATGGCTGGTCCGTTCTTCTGCGACTCGGACGCGTAGCCGATTCCGGTTACAGGATTGCCATCTGTGGAAACGATTTTTTTTATTAGTGTAAGATTGTCGCGAACGAAGCTCGATTAATTCTGACATTTCTGAAATCTGGCCGACTATTTAATTGTCTAGCATTTTCTTCTAGTATCGCGAGCTTTTTGCTCGATGACCGAGTAATGAAGAATCGAGTAATTAACTCTAATAAAGGCAAGTAATCGCTGTATGGTTTAATTAATTGGCTGGTATTCACAGTCCGTTCTCTTCGTTTCAAGATCATCTTGAGTAATGTCTTAAAATGCTAATACGACTCTGTAATTGGTTTATTACATTTTAAGATTGTATTTAAGACGGTCTTAAATATAAGAACGGACAATATATTTCTCTCTCTCTTTCTCTAAAACTTAGTCATTGAGATTTAAAATTAATCGATATCTAAATTTCATTAGTTGCGATTAAAAGGAGTATACAAAAGTCCTATTGGGCCATAAAAATCTGATAAAAAGACTTGATAATTATGCCTAGTGATTTTATGTAGCAAAACGATACAAGTGGAACCATTCTACAGATCATCCTACTTCTCGAAATTTGGAAAAATGATAACTAAAAAGACTGCAGATAATTCGAATGACGGAGAGGACGCACTGCGAAATTCATAAGATCGAAGAATTAATAAGTGGAATTAATCGAAAAGAACAAAATGTTGTTCGAAAGTACAGTTCGATGTTCCAAGTCGCCATATATAGGCTTTTCTGGTCTCATAACTACATAAAATTCTTTCATTAGTACGATTCTATTAGCATTTTCGACCGTAACGGATCTGAACCGATCTGGGTTGGATTAATGACATTGCACGCTCTACTATGGATTACCTTCATCATCATTTTATCTTTCTTTAATAGTTTCAGTAAACAACAAGGACAAAATAATATGTTATGCACATCATGCGTGACACGAAACGCACCTTTTAATAATGAAGCGTGTGACGTCATTAATCTAACCCAGATCGGTTCAAATCCGTTACGGACGAAAACGCTGTATGACCTAATAGAACGTTTGATAAAAGTTTCATAAAAACGTTTAGTTTAACATTTTAAACTGATTTTTGCATATTCTTTTGGTTCTAATTATTTCTAAGACACGTCACTAATCTCAAAACAGATCTAGGCTACGTTCAGTTCGGACATTTATGCTGTTAGCGCTCACATCGTTCGTTATGGCTGTTGTATTTCTAATCATGGAGAAACCAAAGACTATAGCTGGAATCGACTATCATTTCCGTTCATTTTGGCCAATAAGTTCTTATAAGTGCTTACGTTTTTACTACCCTATCTTATGTTATGAACGCGTCTCTAACAGCTTACATCGTTAAAGCGAACGATGTTAATAATGTTTATAAGCGCTTAAAGCATGTAAGCGTTCAAACCGAACGCAGTCCTAGCGATACGCAATTTCCAAATAGAAGCTGCGTGTTTTTATTCATATTATGCAATTATAATTAATAATTATAAATCAAATATTTAACAATTTTTTTTTGTTAAATAAATTGCACCATTATTTAGAGAAAATAGAGGCTCACTTATATGATCGGGTTTTATAACACATCAATAATCGTACTATCCCGAGTAATATAAAAATGTTATATAAAGTTCTATCCGTAAAGACAGATATATACGAGATATGAAAAATTGAAGAGCACGCTACGTTCCATTTCTACATACATTAACGCATGAATTTCTGGCATGCAAATGATTCAGAGCGTAGGAATTCACAATTAATTCAGTCGATTTCCCTCTCAAAGCAAAATAATGCACAAAAAAACTGTAGATGAAAGATTACATAACTTTCAAGGGTTAATCCTAAAGTGAAACCCGAGCTCCGACAAAATCCCTGTTTTACTGATATAATGCAACACATCAACATATTTTTATATACTACATCAATATCTCACGCACACATATACAGGATGAGGTAAAAGTATCGGAATCGGTGAATATTTCGGAAAGTATAAGTTTTACAGAAAAGTGTTTCAGATAAAAGTTGTAGGGTTTAAAAAGATCTTTTTACTGATCTTATATTATAGTTTTCTTGGCGTCGTCAAGGCTAGGTCAAGATTAAGTCGATTATTTAAAATAGAAATCCCATTTTTTTCATTGTATATTCTTGTAGCTTATCTCGAGAGCTTTTCAAAACATTATAACACTATAAACATATTCAGCGGTAATTTATAATTATGAAATATTCAATATTTTTTACTTTCTAAGAAGAAAAATATCTAAAATTGTTGCAGAATCATTTTATTTTCATTTTGAACTGACGGAGCAAAATGTTAAATTTGTTACGGCAAGTAAAACATTAAAAAATTAAGTCGCGTATGTATTAATAAATTTTGCCATTACGGTCCTAACAGAAAGACGTCGACAAATTACAAAATTCTAATTAAAATCCACATGCTACCGTCGTCACACACGCTACTACGTAAATGCTACAGACTGTAGTCCCTACCCCTAAATATATCTTAGGATATCGTCCCTGAACTCATACAATTATAACCACGAGTACAATCATGATTGTCGCACGAGTTGAAAGCTTATCTAAATATATAGAGGGATTAGGAAGTGGTAAAGAGTTGCTTAATTTTACAGGCGATTAAACACACAATTCAATCGTAAAGCCATTGAAGAACAAATTCGTATGTCGTCTGTGAACCAAATTAACACCTGTAATAAACTACGAGAAGACATAACGATATATACGATGCTACTTATTTATCATTACGCTTTAATATGATCGCATAAACTTACCGTAGCATCCCGTGAATGCTGAGACACGAGGCGACGAATGATGACTGAAAACTCGCTTAGCAATACCTACTCGTCGAGTTCACTTACGTTTGAATATCGTCTAATAATTTTTTTCTAAACGATTTAAGCGAGTCTCCAATGTAAAGTCATATCAATCCAAATTTGGTCGAATTTGTAGTGAATTAAATTACATGGGAAATGGGCACAAATAACGCGAATATGAATTCGCTAACGCTTCAATCGTTTTTATATTCTTTTTACACAAAAAATAATCTCATTACTTTTGACTTGCAATTATTAATTCTTCAAGTTTCCAACTGTGTATTATTATTTGACGCACGTCGAACTCTCAAGTTCAACGAACAACGCACGTCACATGCTAACATTTAAAATATAAATAGCATGCGGTAATGATACCTCCCTGTAGATTTCTATTTCTGCGCACTCAGAGAAAAAGATGTAATGGTAGTAACTATATAAATCCATAAAACCAAATAAATGTAAGTGACAACTATACAAGTTTTACCTGTAGGATCAATATATACATATTTGAATAAACTACTTTATAATTATTGCAACTAAAACTGAATAAAATTACGAGAATTAATAAGTTTTCGCGCGTAATGGTTCAACTATATAATTATTATAATTCTACATACACAGTAAAAAAATTTGTAATTTGTGTTAGAAACAGTCCATTAATTCACGTTTGTGTTAACAGTTTGTGTTGAATTTTTTAACATAATCGAGTGTTAAATTAACATAATTATGTTATTTAAAGATTTTTTTGTAAAATTGATATTCAATGTTTCTTAATGTCAAAATGACATAATTTATGAGTATATAAGTGAACAAGCAATATAAAAATAATGTGTTTTAAAACGTAAATTCTAAGACAAATGAATGAAGTATGTGTTAATTTAACGTATCATCAATGTTAATTTTCTGGAAAAAATGTTCCCACGGTTTGTTTACAAACTGTGTCGATGTTATCTTTCTTTGTATTCGTTCTCTTACATAATATTTGTGTTACCTTCTAACATATTCATCTTGTGTATAATTAACCAAAAAATTTGAGTGGACCATTTGGGACATGCGATTTATGTTAAATTCAACACATTTTTTTCAACTGTGTATAAAACTTGCACAGTTGCAACTTAATTGTCATTATTATAAAAAATATTCTCTATTCTCTCTGAGTGTGCGATCGCTAAATGTATTTCTCTGCGACGAGCGATGGTATGCCGCAGACCGTATTAAATGCTGCAATTAAACAACGCGAAAGATATGTAACGGTACGCCACGCTTGTAATTCTGTGCGTTCAATACAGAATTCGCTATGTTCGGAATCTCGGTTGCGAGAGAATATCTCCATGAATCAAAATACCTTTATCTATTATAGACGCGTTGCAACTCTTGATTCAATCTTACAAGATTGCATTCAAGCCTCGTTGAAAAAATACGCGTGCACTTCCTTCGTATAAATATTTATTGCTTGTATAGTTATTATTTTTTATAATTATACGTTGTTATCGCGATTCACTAGTTGCACGTGCTGCGAGGTAACGAGGTTTTACTTACACTATTAAGTGTTACACTTACAATTAGCACGAATTCATCAGTGGATATATAATTGTAAATTCACGCTTTAAAACAGAACTCTCGCATGCAGTAATTAATTTGTTTCTTCATTCAAACATTCGCGTTCGAAAAATTAGCTTGATTACATAAGAATCTTTGCAACTTGAGTTTAATTTGCACTTAAATTTAACTTATACTTTACATTAAAGGAGTTAATTTTTAATTCTAAAATATCTTTCACACAAGAATTTCATAAAAAAAAAGAATTAAGAAAGTGACAGTCAACTTAAATAAGAGTGCCACTTAAGCCTCGACTTACTCACTTACCAATTAGAAAATCGTATACACATGTAAAATTATTTGGCGACTTATATTTACTCATTGTTAGGCTACATATTTTCGCCGGCTATCTCGAGACACAAATAATGAAATTCCGCAAAGGCAGAAATCAGACGAGGATCGAGACGCATATACATCGCAAAAAGAAGGGGAATAAGCATGATACATAGTGTTGGAAGAATCAGATAATTAGTGAACGTTACCTCGATACTTTCGTGGGATGCGCCTCACAGGCGTCACCTCGATTCCGTCTCCGGTGACTGGGTTGCGCGTCGGCAATCCTCCTGTCGAGGGGATGCGGCGACGGGGGTGGCGGTTTGTGCACCGTTTGACAGCCCACGTTTTCGCCGCCACGTGCGCGCGAAGAGACGTGCGTAAGAACCCACAGAGCCATTTCACCCCATGCACCGTAACATCGTCGCAAAACCCACAACCGTAACCCAACCAACTTGTGTTAATACGCGACAATTTGTACGGACGGATCGCAGATACTGTACTATTTTGTCCCTTCCCGAAAAAATTATATCGAGACTTTAAATCAATTTCGCATACTCTACATCGTAAATATGCTTTTTATATTGTTTTTCAACCTTATTATAATTTATTGTATTTGCGCGCGCGCATATATAATATATAGAGTGTCCCAAACTTTTTGATACACTATTTGTAGAAAGGTAGATTGGATTAAACTGAGTCCTCTGAAAAGTCCTCTATCATTTTGCAATTTTTGCAATAGTTAATGAGATATTAATTTCTAAAGAGTGCCGAATAAGCGGATAAAATCGACGCATAAGATAACTTTAAGAGTTAATCTTTCAGAGTTCTTTATGAAATAAAGATGTTTTTTAAAGAATTCTTAAAGATATCTTAAAGTTCTGTGCATCGATGTTAGACATTCGGTTCATTGGGTAACTAAAAAATAATTGCGAAAATTGCAAAATGGTAGAGGACTTTTTCGATTCAGGAAACTCCAGAAGTGTTCATTGAATTTACATTGAAAAACTCGATGAATACTTTTAGGACTCCCCTTGTCAGTTTAAGTCGCGCTACTTGCCCGCAAGCGGTATCAAAAAATTTGGGACACTTTGTATATATAACATCTTTTAGAGTTGTTTGACATCAAGCATTTAAGTTAATGACTCGGTGTCTATTATTGATTAAAGAACGTCTCCGATATCTTGGATTCGTCCGTACTACAAAATTAAGATAAAAGCAAAACAAAAACGGTGTGTGTTATGCTTAAGTTGTGAAGGAAGGTAGATGAATATTTACATAGCAACAAAAATACAGAAACAGTAGTGACATCGTGAAAAAGCAGGATAAATTGCACGTGTGTTATGCCAATTATGAAAAAGAAAAACTTTGCCATATTTCTTATTACTGCCGACGATGTATGTATAGATATACCATCGGAATCTGTTTCTGATATTAATATGCTGGTGTTATGGTGAAAAAATATTCCCGCGATACCGTTCGTGCTTTTGTTAAACAGATCTAAGGTCATTGCAATTAAAAGTAAATGTATTGTGATCGAGTTTCGATGATGCACCTCGTCTGCGAAAATTCATGAATGATCGCAAACGACATCGAAATATTCTTTTCTTTGACAAAGAGTTCTTTTAACAATCTTCCTTTCAAAACTCAATATCGAATTATGATCAAGAGTGTATTTCTAATTTAATAGATCCATTCATATTCAGGGAAAAGTGTTTGGTATTTCTAACTGTAATTGTATAATAAAATAATTGTAGTTAGGAACTCCCTTTTTATAGTTATTACCGCTGTAATGCCAATAAAAATAATTATATTTATAGTTCTAATATATAATTATATTTACGATTTATAATCATTTTCGATGTTAATTAAACTTTTTTATATAAAATTATAAATATAATTATTATCACTAATATTATAACAGTAATAACTATAAAATTGGAGCTTCTGACCATATTTATCATACAATTATAGTCACAAATACCAAACACTTTTCTCTCAGTGTATCAGTATCTACAGAGACAAGATTGACATAAAATAATTTACTTTAAAAATTAATAACATAATTACGAACATAAATTTCCACCGTAATTTGCCGTTCCTCAATGTCGTTTACTACAAGTTCATCACAAGTGTGCGGGAAACAATAGATATAAATGATAATTTAACGTAAAGCAAGATGTAATATTATTAGCAGAATGTACGATACGAACTTAAGGCCTAAGCGGAAATATGACATGTCTAACTCAAAATATGTGTTCCTACTTTTGTGGCAGGCCCTGAAATAACGTGATGATGCGAATTCTTTACGAAACCCACGACAAATCAAACGTTTCTTTCATCGTAACAGTCACGGTTAAATTTTTTCCATGAGAGCTTTTATCATTTTTTTTTCATCGAGAGAAATGATTCTCGAGCAATTTTCCGCGTCTAATCATGATAAAAAAAGAAAGTGTGGTAGTGTCGTGTGTCATCTACTTGAATGTCTCGTTACACACTTACGAAATCGTTTCTTTCTCCTAAAAGCTGCTTGTGAACAGTTCAAGGAAGGTGACATATATTAAAAAAAAAAGCGGTATATATTAGTCAATGATATTCATTTAGAATTCTTAGTGTCTCGCTAGCTCCGTATCGACGGGCCGAAAGTCGACTCGGCGATAACTCGGTTTGTTTGCGCAAAAAGAAAAGAGTATCGATTTCGCGACCGACCAAAGAACTTTCGCCATTGATCTCATTAGGCCTGATTTCATAAATAGTAAAAGATCGGTTCCGCACTGCGCTATCGATCAAATATGGTATGTTTTCAATGTAAGTAAAGTACTCGCGTCTACAGCGTAATCGAAATAACGAAATCTTTAGTCTTTTTTTACGAGAGAATCGTTCTCAAAACGCGAAGTTTGTCTGCGCGTGTACTTTTAACAAGTGTGAACTTCTTATAGAGATCAAATACAGTTTCCGATGAGAAAGTTACTTCCCGTCGTGACAAGAGCGTAATAATCAAAACGGAAAGAGATTTTTAGCGCCAAGAGCCTGCGACACACATATTTCAATTTAGATCAGGATCGTCGTCCCTTGGTATTCAGGCATGTTTTATAGAAAGGAGCATCACCTGAATGTGGAAAAGTTTAGGGAGTCCCGGGACGGATGCACATTTTCAGTGACAGTCATCTTTATCTAATCCGACATTGTCGAATATTGGATATTTCAAAGTAAATAATTTACAACAGTTCCATAAATTAAGACTTCTTTACGCATCTTTACTATCTTAGATTATGACGTCGAAAGCAAGAAAACACACAATAAAAATTCTCAAATTATATTTGAACAGAAATCATTTTTAATAAAGCAATATTTTGCAATCGATAAAATCAACTTTTAAAGATTTTTATTAATTAACAAAATAAAGAGTTTTCAGCATATTTTACAAGTCGATTCTATCGATTGCAAATGTTGTTTTAAAACATATTTCCACATATATATTTAAATATATTTTGCAAGAATTTTTATTGTGTATTTTTTCACTTCTGATGTTACAATCTAAGATAGTAGTGAGAAGGCTTTAAAGTTACCAGTAAAATTGCAAATTTATTCCAAGTAAATTATTCCGTCAGATATATCATAGGAGAGATATAGTGATTTTAAATATTAAATAGTTCTCAATATCATCAAATTGCTAATTAGATATCGTTAACGATATAACCAGATTTTATACTGAGAAAAAGTAGACAGATGACTACCGTCCACCCCGGGACAGACTTCGTTACCGCTCCCTCGTTCGCCACCGGCTCTTACCTGTCATATCATTGGAGGAGTTGCTGCCGTTGCTGGCATAGCCGTTGGCGATGCCTGACGTCGAATTGCTGCTGGTCGTGCTCTTCGCGGGCGACATCGCGGTGCCCGACGATAGCGACGAGATCGACGATCCCCCGCTGAGGGGAATATTGCTGCGCATGTGATTTCTCGCGTTTGGGGTGGATGGGGCATCGGGGGGGCCAAACAGGCGTTTGTATGAATCATTACCGGGCTTGTTGCTGCGGGGCGACACAGCAGCGGTCGCGTTGTCGGTGCCGTTGGTGTCACCGAAGAGAGCCGAGCTCAGCTGGGACTGATTGTGGGCCTTGATGCGCCGTGGGCTCGTTTCTTCCGGGGCCGCGCCGAAAATATCGCTGCTGCCACCACCGGGAGGTTTCAACACTCTGAAATCCAAACGAAAGACGAAATGATAAGCTGAAAGAACCGAGGAAAGAGAGATTAAAGATTTGAGATTTAAAAATAAAAAAATTTGCGTCTGTCAAAGAGAGTATCTTCGCGCTAAGAATATTTTTTATGTAGATTGTGGGTTGAGTTCATAACAAAACTTTCCTTCTTTTTCTTTTACCGTCTTTTTTCAAATTTTTTATACTTAGATATATATTATAGGGATGAGCGATGTTCAAAAAAATAACTCAAGTGACTAAAAACCGATTTTTAAAAACATTCGATTTTCCATAATCGAGAATATCTAAAAAAAACCGATTAATCCAAAATTTTTTAATGCAGTTTAATACTCAACTTTTTAAGAGGAGATTAATCGCTTTTGAAAATAAAAAAACGTTTCTTTTTCTTTTTTAACATTTGTTAAGTAATAATTATTCAAAGTTCTTGAATAATACAGATTTTCAGTAGTAGTGAATATCGGAACGCAGTAATAGTGTTATTTTTCTACAAATTCAATAATAAAGCCTAAAAAAATTCAAAATTTCGGGTATTTTAAAGCAGGTAAAACAACCCGTTTTTTCAGGGTGGATAAAATAATGCCAGCCATGACTAAAGCTCCAAATACCAAAGTAGCGCATAGGTCCTCCATTTGGATCTACTAACCATATCCTATACCAATAATACTAAGCGCTTATTGGATTATGGACGACTAAATCGAAATGGCGGTTGAAATAACTAATAGGAAGGTTGTCGGCATTTCGGCTCAGATCAAAGAAATGCGTTACTTTGATATCTAAAGCTTTAGCCATGACAAGATCAATTATATGCGGCAAGCGCTGATAGTATGGTCAAATCGACAATGATGATGGTGAAATCGAATCGGACACGAATATCCTGAGCTTCACATCTCGATAAGCAAATACGCCAATTAGCGCATGGAGAACGCAGACGATGCAATTTGCGGATGCAAACCTGCGCTGATTTTCGCTTAACGAGGCGCAATGCGTGCGGCACGCGCGCATTGCAACATTGTCGCGTGCGTATGAAAGCTAAAGAGAAAAGGGTAAAAAAAAAAGAAACTAGGGGGAATTAGTTCGAGTAATTAGGAATATGAAGCGCTTCCTTTTTCTCTCCAAAGTATTATACTCCGGAGACGAGAGGAAGATGGAGCGGGCGGTTCAATTAGAAGCGTAATATCAATTAGGGAACGACGCGTGTTCTGTGCGTGTCCCCATTTTTTCAATCGCTCGTAAAATATTACCTAACTCGGAGCAACTGCTTTTATCTTATAGAATTAACAACGAAAACCAACTGAGTTAAATGAAATAACAATTAAACAATAAAATGTAAATGACGGCTCAATAGAATTAAGAAATTCGACGATTCGTCTAACAATAAGTGACAAAGGATTATCTTAAATGTATATTAATAGCTACACACATTTCGATTTTTAATCTGGTCATTCTCAGTGGTAACAAAATTTCAAACATATATAATCTCATCGCCATGTCATAACATAAAAAACATGTCATAACAAAAAACCGTTGATGTACATGGAAATTAAGAACATTTTTTTCAAAACTCCAAATACTCATAAGAATGTTACAATAAAAAATTGATTACATTAAATTATTTCTAATATTATTATGCAGAATATGTAGATGCGAGGAATGCATAGGTCCAAAAGTAAGTACTGTCTGACATTTACAACGTGTCCAAAACATACTGTAAGAAAGCGTAGTTCGAAATATTTTACTTGATTTGTTCTGTGTTGTGTACACAAATTGTCTGCATCTTCAAATTCAATATATCCACACAATATTTAATTTATAGCGAACCGCCTCAAACAGTTAAAAATTATAAATTCTTATAACCTTTCTCCTCGAGAGCTAATACAATAATAAATATCAAACAAATATAATTTCGGCTATCCACAGTATAAACGTAGTGGAGAATAATAATATTCAAGTGAGAGAAAGAAGATTCAAATTCCAAAATAGGAGATACATTTCAGATAGATGTTCTATGTCACTTTGCTTATCGATACCAATAGTCTGTTTTTTTTTTATATGGATCATCTCTCAGACACCATTCTTTTAAGATATAAAGGCTCCAAAATCGTAATATTCTCCCAATCAAATTCATGTTTTGCGACCATCCTATGCTATGATATAACTGAGAGAGAATCACTTTTTTTATTAATATTCCTTCTGTGTTCATTGACTTTCGTTTTTAGCTGCCTCTTAGTTTGTCCTACATATGTTGCATCACACTCAAGGCAATCAATCTTGTATACTACATCGCATTTAGACATCTTATCTTTTCCAATTCCTATCGTAAACTTATTTAATTTATTAATGTGGTATGATAAATGCAACTTGACTATTGATCATTTTCGCAGCAATTGATTTATGATGACTACAGTATATTAATTCTGCACATGACATCCAGTGTTGGCCCTTTGATACTTAGACGAATCAAATTCTTAAATGAAATATTTTATCATTACAATGGAAAAATGACGTTACTTAAGTATCGATTGGATTAAATATTGGAATTATTTTACGAATTTTGTTTAAATTTATTTAAAAAAATATATATATGGATTGTTTTTAAAAATTAAGATCTATATCAATTTATATATAAAATCTTTTTCGAACATTCTTAATGCATATTACATGCGTGAATACACATACACGTATGCACACACGCACGCATAAAACATTTTCGGTGAAGTAAGCAAATTTGCGAAATGATACTGCAAAATAAATAATCGTGCGTTGCACTCATTTCAAATTAACGAATGATAGTAAGAAATCATTAATTCGCGATCAAGGAAATGACGTTCCGGTTTAATTAATGACGCGCAGCCTTCATTGCGTGGCGTTGCATCTTGCGCGTTGCACTATCACGATGATGAATGGATGTTTCCGCGTTATTACATCTCGCTTGATTGCATATCAGAGAGAAGTTGATAGAAATGTCGGAGAGCCGTGCGTAGCTAGATTTTGCGAAATCTTCTGTTAGTTTATTGCAGCATCACTAATGTAGGATATATCTTTATCGAACACACAGATTATTGAACATTAATTTGTAATCTCTCATGTCATTTCTTTTTAATCGCTCAATCAAGGTTTTACAACCTTTCGTTATACATTCTTTCGTCAATTTTATTTACTAATTACACTGTACGACGCATTAAACCTCTTTTTCTACATCACGAATGGGTCTACATCACAAAGTGATTCTTATAGATTTTTTGTCGCTGAAAATGAATTGTCACGTAAATAAAATTGCTCACTCATTTAAAAAAAAACTCACTTAAAAAACTCATCTACAAAAATTAAAAAATTTAATAATATTAAATAATTAAATTTAATAATATATATATAAATAATAATTTAATAATACTAAATATTAAATAATACTAAAATATTAGATATTATAAATTGCATTGGTAATAAAATATTATACTGATATTCGTATTTAAGGGGTAAGACCACTCTAGAGCCCCCAAAAAAGATCTATTTTTGATAATTTTTTACGGGAAAATAAAAACAGAAATGAAAAATCCTTTTTCAGTACTTTATTCTACATACTTTGAAGTGTACAAAAAAATTTTTTTTGGATTTTTTTATTACAAAATGGCAGTGACAGAGCTCGGCAACGATGATCACTCGGAAGGCGTTTCACTTCTAAAATTCTAGAGTGGCCTTACCCCTTAATTCAAGTAAATTATTTTTCTCAGTGAACATGCCCTGGAAATGTTGATATTAGACCTGACAAAATAATACTTACAGCATAAGACAATAAAAGACTGTAAATTAATAATAAAAGTTCCTTTGATTATTATGCTATTATTGTGGCTATTATAATTGCAACATCAAGACACGAGCTATCAAAATGATATTATTATATATATATATATATATAT
The DNA here is from genome assembly GCF_001594055.1 of Mycetomoellerius zeteki. Taxonomy (NCBI): domain Eukaryota; kingdom Metazoa; phylum Arthropoda; class Insecta; order Hymenoptera; family Formicidae; genus Mycetomoellerius; species Mycetomoellerius zeteki. The sequence goes on along the minus strand of NW_017257819.1, from coordinate 1,707,620 downwards.
AATAAATTACATTTATCATTAAAGATGTAAAATTATCGGTCCACCTTACATGCAGGCAGTTTATAGGGCTTAGAAGTACAGCTTGGTATTTTTATTAGAAGTATGCCATAATCTATCCATTGTAATATAAATATCGATTCAAGACGTGCGTTTCCTTGTTGCAATTTTGATGGCCAATGTAGTTACTTTCACATTTTTGATTTCCTATATCTAACGCCTCGTGCTCCATTGTATCTCGGCGCCGCGCCGTGTCAATACTTGTCGAGTGCGGTGCCCACGTTCCACGCGAAAGGTAGCCGCGAGACAAGACTGGACGAGACGCGAGCGCGAGTAACGAGGATAATCAATCGGACCCATAAGAAGCGGGTAATCCTGGAGGGGACAGGATGGGTGCGCCGGGAAATATGCTGGCATGACGTGTGTATAACGCCTCTGCACATCTAATCCATTAACGCGAGTACTCGCATTAATTGGGCCATCAACCTGTTTCGCGTCCAGAAACGGGCCCGCGCCGTTAGGGCGCCACGAATGATTGGGTCTCGACGATGCGCTGCGACTCAGAATCGACGGTGGTTTACTTTTTTTTTTCTTTCTTTTTTCATTACAAGACATTACGTGCTTATGGCTGTTGAGCACGATACAAGCAACGTATCGTGAGCGTAGCGATTTACTCTCCGAAAAGATGAGAGGAACGGTTGGACTTTTATGAAGTAACATGAGCAGCTATTTCCTGGATTATCGCGATAATTTAAAGATCATGACGAAGAAAACGCGTGTCGAAAGACTGAGTGCGAGACCGAATTGTCAACAAGTTACACTGCTTAAAATTAGAGGTATAATGAAAATAAGAAGTGTAATGACGTTGCACTCGTAAGATCAAAGTCATGCAAGAACGGAATCGTTTACCGCATCTCACTTACACAAGTACGAGTAAGGTTTAAATATTTTTCTTCCTCATCCGTCGTTATACAATAATATATCACTCCCTGACTTCAAAAGTGATACACTGAAAGAAAAGATTTGCTGCAGCAGCCAATTTTTTTTTTCAGTGATACACTAAAAAAATGTAATTTTTTAATTATACATTAAAACATTATACAAAATTGAACCGTTTGAAAGTATTTTATGTTATTAATATTATTGTTTTATTACAATGAAAGAAAAGATTGACTGAATGTGCACAGCATTTTTCGACAGGCTAACGCAACCCAAAATTGATTGCTGCAGCCAATTAAAAATACTATGGCATATTTTACCATTTAATTTGCTGCAGCAGCCAATTTTTTCTTTCAATGTGGGAAACTTAATTTTTTGAGTTGTATTATTTAAATTTTAAAATGAGGAAGATGATATGTACCCCAATTTCTTAAATTAACCTTCGGAATTTTGCTAAACTTATCTTCCTACTGCTTGCGTGTGTCCGTTACATTTATAAGAGATCAAACGATCAGGTGATAATTTTAAACTGCTCCGTACGTTTTCAAGTTCACCGAAGGTTTTGAGCGCAATCAATTAAAATGGATGATTCGCGTCTCATCGTAGAAACGCAACTAATCCGAGACGATTTGCCGACGTTGCGTGCATCAACAGCATCCCGGGGAAAACGCCATATGCATCGAAATGTGGACGAGGAGAAGAGAGAAGGAGGAACATGGTTATGGACAATATTCCGCTATGCGCCTCGTGCGTTTTTTACGAGGTGCAATTTCTGAAAATAGGTTTACGGTATCACGCTTGTAGATCATTTTTCTCACGTAGAAGAACAGAAAGAAAGAGAGAGAGAGAGAGAGAGAGAGAGAGAGGGGGGGGAGGACGTTAACCGCTGGCTTTTCTGTTAGATTATCGAACAATTGAATGACGGGATCGACGACGAAGCTACCACCGGAGCCTCGAGGATAAATAATGTCGAGGCCTATCATCAAGGCGCGATGTAACGCTGATTATAACATTCACGATGCCTGACCGACAACGCGAGTACATCGAAACCGACATATATTTGCAACGTCTACCTCGCGAGGTATATCCGCGTCGGTTATAATCGACGCAGCCTAGGAAATAAGGTCGCAGTACCACCATTATCCACTTTGCCCAGCACAACCACAATGAGCGGAATTAACGCTTCTGCGAGAGGCAGCGACGGCTTTTGTGAAAACTCGTGGTTTTGTTCTCATCAATTATATATTCACATGGCTGATTGTCGTTTTTCACTATCTTACGGTAAGACAACCGTCAAGGGACAGTCCTCAATCCATCTGATGCTCGTAGTTATTAGATACACGTAAAACTCTCACAACTCAGCTGTGCACACTGAAAAAAAAGATTGGCTGCTGCAGCAAATTAGATGGTAAAATATGGCATAGCATTTTTAATTGGTTGTAGCAGCCAATGTTTGGTTGTAACAGCCAATTTTTAGTTATGTTAGTCTATCCGCAATGTCAGTCACAGGATTTCGATAGGCTAACACAGCCAAAAATTGGTTGCTGCAACCAATTAAAAATGCTATATCATATTTTATCATCTAATTTGCTGCAGCAGCCAATCTTTTCTTTCAGTGCGTGAATCCTTATTTTGTGGCACCCTTTAGAACGGACGGTGGAAAATTATAATTCCTGTGATGAGATGAGAAACATTGTAATAAGTGTAATATATTAATGTTTAATCGTCAATCTTCAATAATTATCGATACGATTCACTATCTGAGTATCGAGTCTCGAAAAATTATCCATACCCGAGGTTTTAAAAGATATTTTTGGATTAAATAAAAAGAAATGACAGGAAAAACAATTTCTTTATACAAATATCTCGCGAGATTTGCCGTGAAATAAAATTACGAGGTTTAAAATACCGCTAGATGAAAAATAAAGGCGCAACGATCTTGTTTCTCGAAATTATGGCGAACATCGATTAATCTCGTGGGAGTTCGCGGTGAATGGTACGAGGAGAGCGTTTCCGAATAACCAAGGCGGTAGGGTCGTACCATCCGACACGACGTCCCTTGTACTTGACATCGACTGTCACGGCATAATTCCGTGTAAAAGAAATAACCGGAGAGATGTCCGATTCAAAATCGACAGGCACGCGAACGTTTGTTCTAAGAAAGAAAATCGAATTTAGGATAGCGTAATAATAATTCGTTTCCAGGTTAACGGCGCATTTTATCTGACTTTTACCCTTGGCCGAATATTATAATATCGATCACTACTGACTTGATTCTTCTCTCGGAACGTAAGATAAATTGTATTAACGTTTCGTATAATTTCTTGATTAGCACGCGAATAACATATTGCACTGATGTATTCGAAAAATATGTTTGCATAATAATTGTCAGACTATTTTTCCGATTTGAGCGAGAGAGAGAGAGAGAGAGAGAATACGTTTTACTTATTTCACGTTCGACTATTTCGCGATTGCTGAATAATTTTTCGCAAAAATAAAGCAACAGAATTAAAATTCTCTGAACGGAAAGAACAATTAAAGAGAAAGAGAGAGAGAAGGTCACGTCCAAGTATCTGGTTCCTGGCACATGAAGCCCGGAAGGAAGATGTCGATAATAAGGCTCTATAGATTGGATAAAAGTACTAAATGTGGATCAGGCACTAGTTCCGGATCATTTTTTATATTTAAATAATTGTAGTATTTTTCATGAAATGATACACGTCACAAGATTCTTTAGCATTTGTTTTATCTCTTTCAAGTGTCAATTGAATTTAATTTATTAGAAAGCGCTACACATTTTATTGATGTCGTTAACTAATTAAATGTGTGAAGTTAACTAACGTTTTTAAAAATTCATTCATATAATATCGTAAGAATAGCATTATGACTTTCATAGTAGGTAGTAAATAGCATTAGATTTCATGGAAAAAATCAACGTTGTGGTCAGTTGATATTAAATGTGTCCGCGGGTGTTGTTTAATCACTATGTTTTTTATAATTATACTTTTATTGCATAAATTTATTTATGTAAATTTATTATAAAAATGTTTAAAAACTTGTCAAAGCTTACAAATGATGCCATCCCAAAAAGATTTATTTGTTTTAAGTATCGAAATAGAATATAAAATAATATCCATGTCTATATGCAAAATGTTACTATTCATGATTTAATTGTTTTTTATTGCTAAACGTTTAATTTTCATTAATTTTTCAAAATTATCATTGATTTTTAACTGTCACTAATTTTAAATAAACTTGAATGTGTTAAAATTGCATGATCCACAATTAGATCCTATAGATGTGTATCAATTATAATTTCGTTATATATATTACGTTATGCATGCGCAAATCATTTTTATTATTCTTACGGGATGTGGTAACGCCACCAAAAAGGATAAAACATTTGGTGAATTGACCCGCAATACATGGGGTCTAATTGTCACTTTATTTAATTCAATTTAAAACATATAAAACGGTAATGAAATGGAATAAAATCATCCATAATGTAATCTTTATCATGACTACTAAATATTTTATTAATTGTTTGATATTGTTCTGGATAAAAATTTGAATTTTTTTTAAAGAGTGATCCACAACTAGTGGTTTTACCCTATTGTGTGGATGCACCATACATAGGTTCAGCAAATTTCATGTATTCCGACAATGGTCCTCTGCCTTAATTACGACAAACTTAATTACGGCACGCGAAATATCAACCTTTTCGTTTATAATTACAACTGGCGCGCAGTGTAACGTTTTCACTTGTCCGTAACGTGCCGCAACGCGCTTCGAGCTTGTCTTTTTCTCGCGTGAACAAGCAACTCGCCGAGTGTTGTTGAGTCAATTTACCGTTTATGCGCTTACCTGTTTCTAACATTTCCTCAGATCACTGGACAGGATCATAGATTATCATGCTCTAAAACTTTATTTATTCTCTACGTCAATCGTACCAGGCTTTAATTTGGAAAGAGATAAAAAAGACTGCAAAGAATGCATCTTGCTCCAAATAAAAATACATCTTGAAACGCTCTATTACTGCCGCGATTTTTAAATGGTATTTATCTCAAATAAGCAAATATACAAGTAAATAATGGAACGCCTTGAAATGTTCGATTTCAGCATTGAGCTTAATGAATGTGACGCGTTCTATTATTTTCTTAATATAATTTAATTGTTTCTTTAATATTCAAATAGTATTTAAATGCATAGATACTAAAATCATTCTTAATCGAGTGAATAAGTCCTTAGAAATTTATGAGTAACTCGTTAATGAGTGTTTCATAAGTAGATCGTTTGCTCTAAATTGAATAATTTCGACAAATAAAAACAGCACGCGCGACGAAATGTTTAAAGCGCTGGGAAACATTTAACCAGCTTTTTCCCCAGTGGATCTTCGATTTACCTACAAGAACAGTGCATGAAGACTTCGGCTAGCTCCTTACGTTTTCTCTCTCGCAATACAATGCAACCGGCGAGATAATCGGCGGGCGGTACCCGCGAACGACGGCGCGATTATTCGCTCCGTGGGAGTTCCCTGAATATTCAAACGACCGACACCGTCGTCGCGTCCGTGACACGGTAGTGTACTTTCCTCTGTCTTTTTACACGGTTTCATGATCAACTTGTCGACGCATTACTGCGTCGTTTCATTCAGATTTCATACGCATTCCATTTTTACAAGCATGCGTCGCGAATCAACATAAAGCTAACTTCTTTTTGAATTCAATTAAGAGAGAGGACAATTATTTTCTTACTTATTAGAGTACAAATTAAAAAATATTACTTTTTATTGAAATAATTTTTGATCCAGATGGTAAACTGTCTCTGATTTTTTTGTATTACTTTTAAATGCAATTTAGAATAATCTGTAATTTTTTCAAGTAATTCTTAATATATTGCATTTGCCTTACGACCTCTTTAAACTGTGCAATCGAAAAGGAGAAGAAATGCGCACTAAATACATTCGATATAATATTTTAGAAAGTGCAGAATTCTATTTAATACGTTATGAATACGCACATATTGCGTCGTTAATACGCACATGCATTATAACGCACATCCGCGTGGGTCGTTGAATAAGAGAGAAGCTGACGCATCGGGTTTCAATCGCGCCACGAAACGAAAAATGGTGCATAAAACGTAGTGAAATATAAGCCTGAATGATGAATATCCATGAGATTCGTTTAAGGGATTTGCATTCGCGCGCAAATCGAGTGAATATTAATTAATCTCGCCGCCACGCTGTATTACGCGTCCTTATCGTGTGTTACGCGTTCGTATTATTATTCCTTCGTTCCTTAAAAAACACGTGTTTTTAATACACGTGATGTGGTACGAGTAAAATTAACGCTGAAGCATTGTACGTTTTTGTCCCATTATTGGATGTTACAGATTAAATATTACTTCCGCCATAGTGTTATCACCTCGTTTATTCAGCAAACAAAAGCGCACTGAAAAAAGATTGGCTGCTGCAGCAAATTAGATGGTAAAATATGGCATAGCATTTTTAATTGGCTGCAGCAGCCAATTTTTGGTTGTGTTAGCCTATCGAAATCCTATACTGACATTGCAATAGGCTAACGCAACCAAAAATTTGCTGTTGCAACCAAAAATTGGCTGCTACAGCCAATTAAAAATGCTATGCCATATTTCACCATTTAATTTGCTGCAGCAGCCAATCTTTTTTTTCAGTGTGTATTATAATATATTTCAAATTCAGAATTTTGTAGCAAAAAAATTAAAAATGATACAAAAATTCGTTCTTTTTTTCAACCTATTTTCAATTGGAATAACAATTTAAGACTTCAAAATTGACTTCAGATTGCAATTTTTTTTTCGATGGAAGGAAGAAATGAGCGATTCGCTGGTGTGGAAGATTGACGATTGTATTATGCGGTCGCCTGATTGTCGGTCTGCGAAATTACGCGAATCACCGTTATATAAACCGTCGCCGCGTTGCATCGTGAACGACGCGTTGCAGAACAATGCGAGTTAATACGGCAATTAGTGCTGTCACCCGTAAAACGGGCACGTGTGAAGTGGCGGACACGTCGCGTGGATATCAATGGATCTCGATCACACCGTTCTTCCTCAAATTCTTCCCCGCGAGAGATTGTGAGATGCAAATTGGACAGTTGTCGGAAGTAATTCATCTCTCTTCCTGGTCGCACCTTATTAATCGATTGATTAACCCTAATTATTAGATGAATAGAACCCTAAGTATTAAGGTGTTCCTCCAGTTTATGTAATAAATTCACTTTATCTCGCGAAATGATAAGAAGAACTAGTAAAAATAAGTTTTTGGACAAATATTTGTAGTAGATAAAACGTTGAAAGAGAGAAAAAACAGAGAGAGAGATTTATATATTTGCCGGAAAAAATCTTCTGACGTCAGTACAAGAATAGTTAAATTGACTTTCATATCGTCTTAAAAAATCCGAGAAACTGCATTGAAATATTGGAACGCTGCCAGGTCGAAATTCATGACTAATTCGCCGTTCACCGCGCGCTGCTCGGCGTTTGTTCGCAAAGCTGCCAAACTTGATAGCCACGGCAATTTATCGATCTGATAAAAACGCCATGGGTAGCCTTAAACATACGTTAGTACTCGTTTGTATGTGTATATATATATTGTGAAACATTCGCACTTATCCCGGCAGTTCATTAATCCCAATTACCCTCGATAGCAATCGCGTTCGACGGCCGCATCATTTATCGGAAGCGACTAAATTCCTATGGTCGATAGAATCTACGTGGATCACGATCTACGAGGCATAAAAGGATACTAACCGCCGGTTAGTCGGTTAAAAGCGATCTAACGATCAATCTCGCGTGGAATACCTTTCCACGTCCGATACTTGTTGAGCAACGTGAATACGGTATTTTTATCAAGTTCAATCATTTAGCGACCTATTAATAATAAATAACGCGAACAATCGTACCGAGATATGTCTCGTTATAAATAATATTTCCATATATATGAATATCTCAGAATACTCGCGTTTTTATTGAAATTTTCAAAATTGCTATTCAAATAATTGTTTGAAATTTAATTAGATGAAACTGAGTTTTTTTATTACGAAAATTTTATTTCGATTTTCGGCAAAGAATAGGTACTCATAGAATATTCCCATATTTGTTAATACCCAATTATCAACATTCTTCACACTCTTACTACTTTTGACATCAGATCATCAACTAAATGGCGATTGTTGAGATTGAAGTATTGGCAAGTCTGTTTAATTCGTAATTGCGCTACTTGGCAATTACGAATGACGCAAACCTAATTGAAAGCTCTATTGCTTTCTCAGCTAATAGCGCCCGATTAGGCCAACGCTCTGCCTTCGCGAAGCAAGTACACAATATAGCTGATCGAGCTGTGAGAGATTACGTGGTCAATCGCTATGATTACGCTTGAGAGACACGTAAATAGATTCGGCTGGTTACGATAATAATGCTTAGACGATCGACGGACTTAATAAGGAAGACTCTAGACGTTGTCTAGATCCGGATTGAAGACTTTACTTAATGAATCGTGGACGCTCGTCAATCGAGGCAACGGATCGACTTAATGAGAAATTAACTAATTGGCCAATTACGCCTCTGCCTATTGAGCATGATAAACGATCTTAATCCTCAATTCCGGAGAAATCGCCGATCTAGCCTCCCTTTCGTTTCCCATGAGAGATTTCCTAATACTGTCTCAATACTCTCTCGACACTCGGAATTTAACGAGCGAATGATAGTTATGATTATAATTGAACTAGACATCGATATTTACTTTGACACAGCTCGTCTTTCAATCGTCTTCCATTACGCTGATAGAAGAAACCGCAGGATACATAACTAAGATTATCAGGATCTTAATCTGTATCTGCGATCATTCACAGTAATCTCTCCTCGATTTATTTTTCAACTTCCTACATCCTCTGCCTATCAACATTTAAGGTATGTTAAAATGAAATATTGGAAGTGCCATTTTTTTTAATTTTTTAGGAAAAAGGAAAAATTTATTATCTAAAAAATTCATTTTAAATTACTTGAATAAAATCACTTCAAAAGTTTTATAAAAAGTTACCGTAATTAAACTATATAAAGATATGAGCAATCAGTCTCTACAAAAGTTTTTTTAATTATATGTTCTAATTAATAAAAATTGTGTTACAATTTCAAAACGTTACAAGTCCAAAAAATGCAAGTGAAAATGTTGTGAGTCTTGTACAACTTGTAGTAATTAAGTAACTAAAATACATTAATATGTGATAAAACACGGCGTTTATAATCCATTTATATAATAAAACGCATTTGCACAATTTTAATACAACGTTTGGCCGTGGCATGCCTCATTTATAGCTGATTTTATGTTTTGTAAGCGAAAGTAGATAAATACGATATGTAATACCGAAGATTCTACAGGATATATCCTGCATAAATATTTCAATCTTTATATGAACCGAGATAACGAGACTTGCGTGAAGGTTGTATAATCGAAAATATCTTATCCAGAAATGGCGTTATGGCACAACTTAGAAAGCATGATACGGTCGGTGTAGTATATACATACGCCAAGTAATATCAGGTGTGATCGTCCACGAAGATGGCAATCCGAGTACTTTATACAGCATATCCCCTATCGCGGTCGATCTATCACGAGAATAAACTGTAATGTATGCACAAGCAAAGTCAACGCTCTGAATAAAGACACTCAGTAAAACGAAAGTATAGTTATAGACAGTATGAGTGTGTTTAATCTTTAAACAACGTTCAAAAAGTACATTTACACTTAAAAGACAATGTTTGTCAAATCAACTATTTATATTGTCCAAGTAAATCAATTTTACAAAACAATTTCTGAAAATGTCGGAGTTTTAATTAATCTATTCTATTTATTTGTTGTATCATAAATGTTTATCATAAAGAAATTTTAAGGCAAGATTATGGTCGTCACCATATTGTAGTAATAAACTAGACAGTTTATTATTAATAGAACAATCAAGCGGTGTCAGCCGACGACAGCAAGTCGAGACACTTTGTCATTCGTGACAAATAGCTATGATCAAATCACTTGCCATGATACGAACGGGATTACAGTCCGCGATATCTCGTCTTCTCTCCCTCCCTTCTATGTTATCGACTTTAACATCAGTTTTCCGCGACTTTAATCGATGCGAATAATCACATTACGCTTATCTGCACGACACGTAATTTACGCAAATGTTTATCTTCGAATTATGCTTTTGATCGAACCGCTAGAAGATTTTCATGAGTATTAAACACATCGATATGGAATGGATGGTTATAATCTATAAATACTTCCCGCGATGATGAAGTAATATTTTTGCTACGAAAATTACTTGTCAAAGTAACGTAATGTAAAAATAAGAAAATTCTTTACAGAATTTAGATATATAACAATAACAATGTTCTTACAAACTAAAAATGTGTCTCAAATAATCAAATCTAGACATTCTACCCGAGACATTTTTTCACATACAAAGGATTAAAAAATGTAGCAATATTTTAATAGTTTCTAGATTTATAATATTAGATCAAATATTCATACTCAATACAATGTATTGAATGTAAAAAGACTTGAAGAAAAATTTCGCCAATTTGTATAGAGTTAAGGAAGAGATCGCTTCATTATTAGGGCTTCTGACGTCTCATGAAGATCCCTTCACTTTTTCGCGAAGCCCCAACGAGCGAGAGTTCGTGTCCGCGAAGGTAAATGCGATCCTTCTGCAATGCGGGGGTGAGTAACTCTATTCTCCGATAAAGGGGTTGGCAAGACGTCTCGTCGTTCGTAACGCGACACTTTTTCTATTATAGATGTGTGTACGTGCAAAGCGCATGTGAGGAATGTTATTCGTTTTACACGCGGAAGAAATTAACGTGTGCAACCGTCGCGATCACAGAGATAAACTTAAATGTTATCGTTCGAGAAGTCGTTTTCCGCTCTGGCGAACGCTCGTTGCTTGAAATGTCGCTAACGCGATCGCACACATGATTACATTTTGATCCGAGATTTTCCTACAAATTAACGAATGCGATTATGGCATATATAATCTTCCATCTATTGAATTCGAGATTGTAACACACACACTTAAATTCATTTATGTGATACCTTAATTTATTTAAATACAAGTAACAAGATGTAAGTCTAGTCAATTCTTAGAAAAAGATTTTCCGAAGAATTTCTGATTTTCCAGATATTTTCCTCCAAATTTCTAAGCGAAAGAAAAAAATCCTCACAAAGAGTCAGTTTTGATATAAAATTTTCTCAATAAAATTTCCTAGTATGAATTTCCGAGTATAAATATTTTTCTGAGAACTTCTCTTTGAATTTTCCAAGTTTTTTTTTAAATATTCTGAATAATGTTAGCGATATCTTTGAATATCCACGATTCTTATCAATTCTTTTTAGTGTTATAATTGATGTAAGTGTACTGAAACACTGTAAATAATTTACTATAGTCATTAAATTAATCAGATTAATAATCGTGATAATTTTGGAAATAAAGACAGACGTAAGATATAGAAAATAGGTGGAGGATGCGATCAAAAAGTCCAACCCACACGACAATCAGTGAGCACGGCTCATTACTCTCGTTAGAGAAGGGTTCGTTAAGCAGCCTAATAATTGATTGATAATTATATTAATTAGACCCCGTTCCGTTTAAGGCATCCTCTCCAATGAAATTGACATTGGTTCCCTGTTTGGTTCCTAGGTCGTCCTAAACGATGTGAATTACCGGATTAATTGCACTAATGCTTTGTCGTCGTCGCACGACTTTTTCCTACCACACACGCCCAATAGTCACATGCGATTACGCTTCTCCCACATAAAAGAACAAAATAATTCCTTTTCCAGAACGAGGACACGGGATTTTTAATTTTTACGCAATTGCGCTTAAATTCTTATGAATTAAAGTGATTATTTAAATCTCTCTCTCTGAGATATAACAACAGCGACTTTATTCCTGGCTTATGCCACGACTCGTTAATGATTTCACATACAGTAGGTCAAAGTTACGCCCCATTATTCTACTCTATATTCTGAAGTAGAATAAAATTCTTGCCGCATCACGGAAATTTGAAAGCATTTAAATGCAAAACGAAGAAGGTTGATGAAAAATTGTCTTCTACTTAAAAATTGAGATCGACTGCGCGCTATTTAACACCACGTGACGGAACATATCTCGCGATTAGCAATTTTTTCAAATATCCTATATATGCGTCGAATAGGTTACAAAGAAGCTTCGTGATCGGAATGCCAGGGATCACTGTTTATCACCCGAGGAACAAAGCCGCCACTGTATCGAGCTTCCATAGAGAAAGCATTGTAACGGGAGCATCTCGATGGAACAGGAGTACGCACCATGTTCATCAGCCTCTTGACCGGCTGATAGCCATCGAAGCATGCGATACCATCTCGATCGCGACTGATGGAATCGCATGCTCGTAACGCGAGTCTTACTTGAGTTCGACTCGAACGCAGGTGCACGCGCAAGAACATAATTCGCTGTCATTGAGAGAAATCGGTATTCAAACACGCACTTGGAGATCTCACTGCTCATTCGCACACTCTGATCCCCGGATATTAAAACCTTTTGTAAAATTGAATTCTTGGTTATTTTATGCGCAGCTTTCTCGGAACCTTCAGTAATACCTTCTTTTCAAAACATCGCATTGAAGATTTTTTTCGTATTTGATATTTTAGCTACATTGAGAAAAAGAGTTTGTATCAACAAGACGTATATAGGTCTGTTCTTTTTAGCTAAAGTTCTTGCACGGTTTGTCTTTCTTTCTTTTCTCTTCACGTTGGAGAGGAAAAGAGAAAAGATGAACCGTGTAAGAAGTTCATCTAAAAAGAACAGGCTTTATGATTAAACGCATTTTGGTTAAACCAAGCAGAATTTCTGGTTACTATGACAAAACTTGAGATTTCGCAACTAGAACGGTTGATAGGTCGTGCTATAAGGATTTGTTTAATACTTTCATGTTGGATCTGTAATGGTTCCTTCTATTGTGGCTACACCTTATAACTTTTAGTTACACTCATTAGATATACGCAACATTACCAGAATTCTGGTTAATGTTAACCTCAGCGCTCCTTATGATCTGTTTTCCGTTTCTGCACTAGACTGCAGGTACAATTCACTAGAAAAATGTATTTGATCAATGAGAAATTTTGGTAGATTTATCAGGAAGGCATTATTCGATTAACAAGAACTTTTGGTATATTTAACGAGAAAAATTTATTCCATCTACAAGAAATTCTGTTAGATTTAATAGAAAGGAATTAATCGTACTTTCATCCGATAATGCTATAATAAACAAGAATTCTGATTCGTTCGTTTTTAAACAGAGATACTAATTGAATTTATCATATTTCCAGTTAAATCAACGAAACTCTTTTTTCAATGGAATAATAAATGTTAAAATATAGATATTTTTTTGAAGCTACGTATACACGTGTATTATTATTTATTTTTTCCTAATCTAAAGTATTAATTTGTTAATTATTTAATTTTCAACTCTGTCATTAGTTACCCATCGATCTAATTGTATAACATTTACGTATCTTGTATGAAATAGAGAATACGTTTGAATGGCAGTGCGATATACCGCGGAATTCCCATTCAGAATACACCAGCCATTAACCCGGTATAAAGTCTCGTCTAATCTTGTCCGCCGATCAGAGAGCCGCAATTAATCAACACTCGGCACAAAATTACTATTAACTTGGCTCGTGAGTCGTGAATTCCGCGACACACTAGTGGTTTTTCGTCGTGGAACAAATACAAAGCGGCGATTACCTTTGTAGGATTAATACGCGAACGTCAACGGAAATTTCTGTAAGAATATTTTAAAAGAAAGAGAGAGAATGCTCATTCACCAGGCATGAAGAAGAAAATCATAACGGACATCAGTAATTAAACGTTGTGATATCCACGTAATTACCTTCGCTCGTGCGTAGGATAACACGTCAATTACGCGAGGACGAGGATTCTAACGAAGCTCAATTGCATCTTTTGGCCGGCGTGTTCTCTACGTTCGCAAGGATTCTCCTTCAAACTAACTTACGGTGCGTTGCAGCCGCAGGGTCAACGAACATCCACGAGGAGCTGCTCTCGTCAATTAGTACCGGGGAATCTGTAGTCAATTATGCGCCACGTCGGTGCGGATTAACTCGTCCGCGCGTAGGTATATCGAAATAACGTGTAATTTATCATAACTGAGATATTAGATTCAGCTACGAACATCTCCTCAGCCATGGAAAGCAGCAAAACACCGCAAACAAGACATTTACTAACTGTAACGTTTTAATTACAATGTATTAACGTACCTTGAAATTTTGTGATTTTCGAGCAAAAAGCATAGGTTGTTATCTCTGCTTCGTACATTTTTTAAATTACATGAAATACTCATTTCGCAGTGAGAAAAAATTCGCTCAAAATTTATCGATTGATTAATTTTCGCATGGATAGTCAATAAAAAAGACCGAGAAAAATGAATCTAAGATTGCTATCCTTCTCGCGTTTATACAACAAACTTGATAAGGCACGCTAAGGAACAGTCACGCTTTCTAAATCTCGCTTCTATTGATCCTTCTTTATTATCTTTTCTTAGATAGATTTTTTTAACTAATGATAGCGTAAACATCATCTTGTTGCTTTAATCACCGTCGAAGAGATAGTAAATTAAAAAAGTATTAAAATTTCTAGAAAATTCAGATTTTTTCGTAATACTGGGTCATGGGACTACACATTCAGGAAATAAACATAGATTTAAAATATAAATAAACGTATACTGAAAAAAAAGATTGGCTGCTGCAGCAAATTAGATGATAAAATATGGCATAGCATTCTTAATTGGCTGCAGCAGCCAATTTTTGGTTGCGTTAGTCTATCCGCAATATCAGTATAGGATTTCGATAAGCTAACACAATCAAAAATTGGCTGCTGCAATCAATTAAAAATGATTGCCATATTTTACCATCTAATTTGCTATAGCAACCAATCTTTTTTTTTCAGTGTAGAACATTTTAAAAAACGCTTGCATATTCTTTGGTCAATAAAAATTCGTAGAATAAAAAATCTGGAAACGATATCTCTTTTTCCCTTATTACTATACTATTTACAACCGCATCGTATTCGCTTCGATATCAGTATCCTTCGGAGGAAGTGACATTTCCTGCGAAAGGTATCCTGATAAACGCTTATTACGCGTTGCAAGGAATACCAAGGTAAAGGAATATCAAGATAAAGTTGATTATTAATTAACAACTAAACTTGTTGCAATGAGGTGATCGTCGAAACATCCGTTTCTTTTTAGTTAATACAATGATTAAAACTGGATATTTCTTTTGCTCCACAAATGACGTGGTAGACGAGAAGACTACGGGGATCCTTCGCAATCGATTCGACTCTACTTAAGCTATTCGCGATTCATCTTGTAGACGTCTTACTAGTCTTACTATTTGCGCAATGTCAACGAATATGCATATAGTTAACGGGGCGCAGCATCTCGCTCGCATCGCTGGAGATGGCCGGCTGAATGTAAATCGATCAGACCTGTCACGATAGACGGAACAACCGCACATTCCGCTATCCTCGCACTTCCACGAACTTATAAATAATCGGTTAAAATGCGCCCGTCCGTAAACTGCCTCCCGTCTTGCGCTCGGAAGCAACACCTATATCTTATCTATGATTCGCAATATCCATCCATCTGTCTTTCGCAATTAACAAAGCTCAATTCTAAATCTTACGCAATCGGTAGAGATAAGAGGGAAAAAATGCGATGCACGTTAAGAAATCTTTACTGCTATTTCAGCACGCGCGCACTTTGGAGAACTGTCAACGCTTATAAAGAAATAAATAATGTTTAACGATTACTAACAAAATGCACGGAAATATCAAGTCCACAGTCCGCATAATGCCTCTATAATTAATAGAAAAAGATTGCCACGGATAAAAATTGAAACTATACTTTACACACGCAGAAATAGGCCTGTCAAGTCTAACTGTCATATGTTGGGTGCACCTACCCCAAGTCAAATACGACAAGCTATTGATTGGTTCACTCGGCACTCCTCTCGTTTGCGAATATGAAACGGGAAAATCAACCACGACATGAAACAAGTATTATTATAAAAAGGGCAAAATATAAAAGGATAATTCAATGCGCAGTTCAACCGGAAATGTCGCCCATGGGAAGTCCGCAATGCGATACGCCCCCCCCCCTCTCTCTCTCTCTCTCACAGCTATTTCACAGCTATTTCATCGTTACCTTTTCTTCCCGTATCCAACATTGTCAAGCTCGACGTGTCTGTACGTCGCGTAGGTGGCCATGGCAATTCCCCAGGAGCTAACCCGACCTAGGACAGTTCCACGAACAAGGTGCCTCTGCGCGACCCCGAAGCAGCCAGGCCTTCCCGTTAGGGGTTATGTCTCTTCTAAAGTACAGACAAAAATCCAAACGCAAATAAAGCGAATCCGAACAGATGGATCTTTTCGTCTTAAAACTTCTTCCACGGCTCCAGAGATGATCGCGATCTCTGACAGATGCGAGTGTTTGCGAGTGCTCGCGGTGTCGGTGCTGCGAGTGCGGGCGAGAAACTGACGGTCGAACCAGGATCCAGCCAGTATATAACGCCTCCTCCACCGGTGCCTCGTGCCCGTCTCTGTCCCTCTCCTTTTTCCTGTCTCTCCTTCTCTGTCTTTCTTCTCTCCCTTCCCAACGAGAGCTCTCGCGACTCGCCACTTTCCACCGCGAGTACCCCGGCAGTGCCGTATGTACTTACTTCCACCCCCGTCCGCGGACCAGGAGAGCCGACGACGCCGACGCCGAGCATCGTGCATTCACCTCAATCAATACGCTCAGCGAACCAGAGAGAGGAGAGGAACAGAAGAGAGAGAGAGAGAGAGAGAGAGGGGGGGGGGGGGGAGGCTGAGGAGAGAATCCACCGGCGCGTAGTTCGTTGCACATGCATGCTGCACGTGCGGACACACGGAGGGTAATGAGCAGGGACCGGAAGGGCCCCAAAAGGGCGCGGAGCAGTCCCCTCCCCCCCTCCACGAAGGGCGAAGGGTGGAAACGCTTTTTTATGACAATCCTTTGCTTTGATTGCACGCGAAAGATTGAGATCTCTTTTTTTCCATTTTTAAAGGTAAATAGTATGCGATTTTTTGATGTACCCAAATTCGATGGGGTGAACAGAAAGAGATGAAAGGTAAGAATGGAGAAGAGCGAAGCGAAATGTCAAATTCAAAAGTTCCTAATTTAAATATTCAATTTTTTTTATTTGTATTAAAATGTATCTTTATTTGTGTATTAAAGTTTCGAATTTTATATGCCGGCATTACATTACATTTTCAATTACATTTTAGTTTTATTCGACATCGTATTTCTTGTAAGTGATCGTGAGAGTTCAATGATCAATGTGTTTCTTTTTAAACCGACAGATATGTATCACCAAATTTTTAAATACTTATTTAATTTGTATCGTGCAAGTAACATAATGATAATAGGAGATTAATGTAGAAACCTTAGAAACTTTTAATTTTTCACCGAGTATAGCTCACAAAATATACTATCGGAAGGTTGCATTTATCGAAATTACCACAGTCAGTGTTCAAACAGGACGTTGGGCGGAAATGTAACGAACGTGCCGCCTTCGTATGATTTCGCGATTCATGGTCAACAAAACATAAAGTTAGCAAACAGTAGATTGTGGTTCGTCTTGGTGCGTGTTTTCTCGAGGCGTTACTCGAAGCGGATATGACCCGAGGATCGTCGCGACATACACGACTGTGTTATAATGGTAGATAAACGCCGATGGTATGTCGCGTGTCGCGTTGTACGCGATTGAAAATTTAATACGCGAGCATGGAACGGAGCAATGACTCCATAAGAATAATACGATCCACTCTTAGTAGCGTATATCGATTTATTCTATCATCGGACCTCCTAAATACGAATAGATACGAATAAATTCAAATACAGTATAATTTATTATTTCAATAATTTTTCAATTTAATAAGGCTTCCTAAAAAATTGAGTACATTTGAAAGTATTAATAACGATTGAAAACTTTAATATATTATGCATAAATAAAAGGTGTTAAAAAATTATGACAAGTTATAGATCCTTTAGATCTTAACAGATATTTTATCTTATTAGCACATAATTAAGTAATAAATTAACTGCGTTATTATTAATTATATATACTTCACCGCAAGAGTGAAAAATATAAATAGTACAAACAATAATCGCCATCGCTACTCGCTGTCTGCATCTATCTCCATCTCATAGAAAATATTGTATTTCCACGAGATATTATCCAACAGGCAGATATAATTACATATTGCAACTTTAGAGCGCGTGGGTGGCAGGTAAAAAAAAAATGACGTCACGTATCTCTACGCCCGCATTCGCGAGTTTCAGCCATAATCGAGAATTCTCGTTTTCTCAACTAGGAAGAGACACGCGACGTGTGAGACTGTCTGTTTTATCGTTCTCACATGCAATTGCATTTCCGTAGCTATGCACTCACGTTTAACAAACTTTTCAGGCTATCGGGTTAAAACTTACGGAAAGCTGATTTACACAAAGGAAATATAAACTGCGAACGATGAAACACGAGCGAGACGAACGGGGCTTCCATCAGTCTGTTTTTCGAGGGTTTCACTAGCTGCACCCCTCGGAAGAGGAGACCCGTAAGGGTTGGCCGATCCACGCGTCACGACGGGGCGTCCTCAGGGAATGTTTCTCTCGCGTCCTAAGCACTGCTTGCGTAATTGACAGATTAAATTGCCGCGGTCCCTTTACGACGAATGATAGAGGCATCGGAATTACCGAGAATTGAGTTTGAACCGGCGACAAACCGGCGCGGGTGGTTCACCCTGTCTGGAACTTTTGTCATGCTTCGATACGCGCGTGTCCGATGTAATGGGATGAATTTTACGCGCGTGCGGGCCGAGTTGTGCGAAATTATTCAAATCCCGATATATCGCGCGCAAATTTGCGTTAACGTCCTCACAAACTCTTTAGTAATGAAATGCGAATGATGACAATGATGATTGGACGCAAGGATGTCACAAATGTCAATTTTGACATTTGTAATGAGTTTAGACACATTATGAATTCATAAAACTTGATAACTCATTTCATCAAGTGATGAAATGATATAATTGTTAAAATGTATAAATTACGTAAAATATTAATCTTATTCTTTCCGTCGTAATATACAGTGAGAGCAAAAAGTATTCGTACAAGGAAATTTGTTATAAAAAAATCTTATTTGTAGAAAATAGACATTAATTAGCAATTTTATAGAATTATGAATATATTCTATTCTAACATAAACAAACGAGTTTCGCATGTATTCCTAATTTTAAAAGCCAAATTTCTCGACTGTACGAATACTTTTTGAGCATCCAAACGATACAATTTTTAATTTTCGCTTATTTTTTAAATGATATATTTTCTATAATTAATACACATCTTTTTGGTATATATAATTTTAAGAAACATACAGTCTATTTTATTCTTTATGAATAAATTGTTAATTACTCAACAAGAAATGATCGTCAATTAAATGTCGAATCGACATCAAATTGGTGTTGAAATCATCGTATCTATATCGGTTTGATATCAATTCGATGACTCATTTCTCGCTGGATAATATTTACTTTTTAAAAATAGTTATTTTAAAAAAATATTTTTTTTGTACGAATACTTTTTGCACTCACTGTAGGTAGGTATTATGTATAAATAATCGCTTGAAAACACAAGATTCTCATAGTTGTTAATTCTGCATTTAAGAGGATCCTTAAACCCGAATTCCAACGAAATCGTTGTTTTGTTCCTAAAACAATTTCTACGAAGAAATTCGACAGGAACAAAAACGTCAAAAACGCTAGTCTTATCGGTAATACAGGCGGCTCCAGCATCCTCTTAAAGTATACTGTTTCTTAGGCCAATATGGCGTCAGAGCTGTCAATATCGTAACATTTTCTTGACATAAAAGCGTTGCAATCCGTACTTATGAAATTGTGGTCCACAGACTAACAACACACTGTTTACATGGACAAACAACAGTTCTTATAATTGAACCTAGACATCCGATGTGTCGCATTTTATCGGTAAAACAACAATCTTGGAGTTCAGGCTTCACTTTAGGATCACCTTAAAATAGAAAAATTATATCATATTAGCTCTATAATCGCCATCTTGAAAATAAAATTTGAATGACTATAAGAAACATGAAAATATTGCATCATTTGTGTTTGCGAAGTTATTTTTAAACGTCAAAAATATAAAAGCTTCATTAAAAAATTCCCTCATTAACGCAGCCGATGCACTGTGCGATAACATGCGAAACCCGTTTTGTTCGCGGCACACGTGCACTAACTGCACTGCGTCCATTATCGTTTCTATGTGCTTCTTAGAGTAAGTTTAGCATCGGGCTTTATGTTACCGGTCTGTAACTCTGTACAATGTTATTTTATCGCGGACGAAAAAGATCGATAAAATGTTTAAAATGTTTCAACATTGATAATTTTATCCCTGCAAACGACTAAAAATTATATTATAAATGTAAGAACGTATCTATATTTTAGTTTTCAATAAATTTTACTTTAATATATAGCTTTTTAATTGGGAGGCTATTTTATAGTTTGAAGATTTTTAATCAAATAATCTTTGAATCAATCACTCTTGTGAAATATTTTATTCAGTGTTGTGTTCTATTTTCAATACCTAGCTACAATTACTTTAAAAGTACCTAATACAGGTAGGTACTTTGACGATAAAATGACGTCTTAGTACAGGAAAGTATCATCCAAAACCAAAATGTAGGTATACATACACAGATACCGGTACATAAGAAATGATACCTAGGTATACCTGTAGGTGTGGTACTTTGACGATAAAATGACGTCTTAGTGCAGGAAAGTATCATCCAAAATCAAAATGTAGGTATACATACACAGATACCAGCACATAAGAAATGATACCTAGGTATACCCGTAGGTATAGGTACCAGAAAAAAAGTACCTCGGTACAGTTCCTGAGTACGTAAATTTGTACCTAATTACAGTATCTAGCTATTGATTTTATTCCGAATAATCATTCAAATATGTATTTCTCACCTTGATGTATAAACGCAAAGAATCTATGCGGAATCTTTGATTTAGTATCTGAGATAGGTAAGTATTACCGAGGATGAAAAAGAGCTGACGACCTATTCTGAATGGCGGTTTTGTCGACGAGCATACGGCTGATTTTGAAGCAAAGGCTACAGTTTCGCGTAGATTCGTCAATTCAGCATGTTTCTTTCATAGAACGAATACAATCTGTTGTAACATCATTTATTCATAAGAACTCATTAATTATACCCGCGTTGAAATATTGAGTGATTTTTTTAAATTCGTAAATCGAGAAAGTCCCTCCTTTAATATTTATTTTAAAGAGATACAAACTATTCACAAGAACGATAAATAAATATTTATATATACTCGCAATAGAGCCAATGATAATCGTACAAATTCGAGTCGGTATTTTGTCTGGAACGTCACGTCTGGATTGCACGTTCCCTGTGCGCACCGAGCATTTGCGTGGCCAACCTTATTTCCGCCGGACGATAAAGAATACCGAGACTGAGAGAGTCTCGTTGAATCCGCAGCCGTAGATCTTAATGTAACATATACATGGACATAGTCTTCCTCATGAAACGTTTCCTGTACCTCTGAGAGCGGAAGTTTTCGTAAACGTATCGCCGGAAAACTCGTTCCTTCTGTCTAGCGAACTATCAGACGATTTACCTAAGACTAACAAACACCTCATCATTTCCGTTAGTCGAAAGGCACTAAGACGAATCAAATCTTTCCTTTTAACTTTTACGTAATCAAAGCAATTCCGCACAAGAATAACCGTAGATCTGCAACGTCCACACGTTGAGATTTATTTGCACGTTAATGTTAAAAAAAAATAAAATTTATATTAGAATGATTTTATTCATAGAAATGCACGAGATGAGATGTTTCGGCTTACCTAGCCATCTTCAGCCATCTTCGTAAAATTAAGCTAGCGCATAAAAGTCAACGAACAAAAAGAAAATGTGATAATTTAGACAAACTAATTATATACAAAGAACAAGACCTTGTTTCTTGTATAATGTGTGTCTCTAAATTATAACTTTTTCTTTTGTTCACTTTTATATATTTTGATTTTATTATTTTTTATTTAAAAAACTACATGTGTTTCACAAGTAAATATACTAATTTGATGTGTGACTAATTCGTTCTCGCAATGTATTGAATGTTGAAGTGTACCATAGAATTTTCAAGATAAACCTCAACACAAATCTTATCCTAAAAACTCCATGGGACGGTGGTTAGTATCACAAAATAATGCATTTTCAAACATACGAATATAAAAATTTAATTAACAGACTATTATATTAAATAAATTAACGAAACCTCGGCAATTGCCTCTCTTTCTGTAAAAGTAATAAAATCGCTAATTGCAGTTCATCCAGAATTTTTTTTTTCGATTAAGTTCGCTTCTCTTGCGGAACGGCAAACGAAACGCGGTTTCACACCCGGTTTCCGTTTCGAGGCGGACACACCGCGCAGCGCAGACACGAGCAGGGATGAGCGCATCGCGGCAGCAGAAGGAATGCAAGAGCCCAGGAAACTAAAATACAGCGAGCTAACATTAGACGGACGCGATAGGCATCCGCGATATTTTATTTTTACGATTATTCTGCATTCCCTCTTCCTCTCCCGCTGAAAAACCCAGGCCATAAGAAAAGTAATGTTTTACCAATGATACATTATGTCGAAATGTTATTGGCCCCGGAAAAGAAACAGACCATAGAGAAGGAAATTCGTGCCGCCGCGCTGTGAAAGAGTAAGTCTCTCGAGCGGGTCAAAAACATTTTGTAGGAATTGCATATAAGGAGTAATTAATTTAGCTACCTAATTAACTCACGCGAACAAACGTAGCTCACGTTGCGAATCTATCTCGAAAAGAGCGAAGAGATAATAGCGTGTCAAGATATAATGAGACGTAATTGCCAATGTGACTATTGAATGTAGGAATGTTATACATAATATTATTCATGAAGCGTAACGATTATTACACGATTATAGCACTGCAGGTGCTATATTTCATGAATATAGGTGATTCCATCAAATTTAACGGATCTTTGAGCGGATTATAAAGATCTTCTTGCTACCAGGCGAATAAAATAAAAAGCTGAGCGAATAAAAAAACGCAGATCAAGGACGTCGAATCCTCGGATAGTGACGATCTGTAAGCGTCGTTGTTTCAAGAGACCACCGGGAAGAATCGGTTCGAGAGCGGCCTTCGTGATGCTTCAGTGGAGCGAATGAGCATTAGGCAATCGAATCCGCCCGTAAATTGCGTCGTAGAATGAGCAACGATCTTGCGTCAATGTCAATCGACGGAAGACGAATCATCCAATTTTGCAACGGACGATTAATAACCGATCGACGACGATGACGACGTCGACGCCGATGCCGATGCCGAACAGTTGATGGCGCCGACACACTCTCCGTGCGATCGAATCACAAGAACCTTCCTCGGTGTTATGCCACTGCTTATAAGCAGATAAGCCAACGACCCCGTACATCTCCGCAATAGCAAAAACTTCTTGCGTGTCACGGTAGAAGTCAATCAGAAGATGGCTCAATGACAAAGACTTTTTAATAAGAGGACATAAAAGTGATAAAAGGCCTATTCTTTTTAATTTCTTGCAATGAAATATCATCGTAGTGAATATACTTTCAGATACGGAAAAATGTATGGAATTATTTTGTATCTTTTTTAAATTTTGATTTTTTTACTAGATTAGTTTTTGCGACAATTGGAGATGTTAAAAAAAATTATTATTTAATATAATTACAACTTTTTAAAATGAAGAGAGACAAACAAACAAATTTACGAAAGTATAGAATATATTGTACAGAATCTATAATAAGAAAACAATTTTAATTCCTTTTGATCAATTTCATTTGTCTTAAATAGACCAATATATACAGTGAGTGCAAAAAGTATTCGCACAGAGGAAATATTTTTTAAAAAACTTTATTTAAAAAAAAAAATAAATATTATTCAGTGAGAAATAAATCATCGAGAACTGATGTCGAATCGATATCGATACGATGATTTCAACATCAATTTGACGTCGATTCGACGTTTAATTGACGCTCATTTCTTGGGTAATTAACAATTTATTCATAAAGAATAAAATAGACTGTATGTTTCTTAAAATTATATATACCAAAAAGATATGTATTAACTATAGAATATATATCATCTGAAAAAAAGCGAAAATTAAAAATTGTATCGTTTGGATGCTCAAAAAAGTATTCGTACAATCGAGAAATTTAGCTTCTAAAATCAGGAATACAAAGCTCGTTTGTTTATGTTAGAACGGAATGTATTCATGGTATAAAATTGCTAATTAATGTTTATTTTCTACAAACAAGACTTTTTTTTTATAAAAAATTTCCTTGTGTGAATACTTTTTGCTGTCACTGTAAATTAATTCATTACTATGAGAGTAAGAGCTAGGATATTCATAGTAAACTTTTTTTGAAGATGTGGAACGCGTTTTATATTATTCTGCTTCAACGAGATTTTAAGATTGAAGATTTTAAAGGACGCGAACCTATAATGAACGTCTCGCAAGACCGATATATCACACCGATATATTCAGTTGGAATTTTGTTTTATTTTCAGATATCTGCTCTGAATAAATTATAAGATACTAAAAATACACGCAACACTCAAGACGTTGAAAGACAGCACAATTTGTTGATCAATGAAGTCTACAAACCAAATAATGTGGATGTAGGTCCTTGAGTCGTTACAAAAGGAAAGGGAAAGATACAACCAGTCCTGACATTTTGCGGTGCAACTCGCAATTTTGCATTAATATTTATATCATAGTCACATTATTGACATAGCAATTATGCGTTCAATATTTTCACTGACTTTTCACTTACGTCTAGCAATTAACACGTCGTTTACTTTAAAGGATTTAGGTACTTCTTGACTTTTCTACACAACATCATTTCCTGCACTGAAAAAAAAGATTGGCTGCTGCAGCAAATCTTTTTTTCAGTATGGTTTATTACAACGCAAAACTTTCGTAAAATGAAAATATTTATTGTGTAATACAAAATATCTTTTTCTCGTTCTTCATTATATCATATACAGGGTGGACCATTTTGGTCTATCCAGTCGATTTTCTCAAAATCTATACATTTAAAACAAAAATGTTTTATGACTTTAAGGGAGAAAGAACCCGAGCAGAAATTAATCTAGTAAAGCTGAGTAAAGAGAGAGATCTAGCCACTTGATAGTACCAACTAGATAAGTTTTCTAACTCGTCATTAGACAGATTTTTTAATATAAAAAAAATTGTCTAATGACTGCTTAGTAATTAAGATGTAAGAAAAGTCGGAAACACAATGAAAAGTACAGGCAATAGAAATAAGAAATAACAAATTTCAACCTATCAGAAAATTATGTATACTAGAATAGACGCTTTCTGATTAAAACATTTTAAGTAATCTTAACCTTAAGGACATCTTTTCAAGGTCATCAATTTCTTTCTCTCTTGAAGTCATAAAACTTTTGTCTAAACATTTTTGTCTTAAACTTACAGATTTTGAGAAAATCGACTGGATATAAAATTGAAATGGTCCGCTCTGTACAAATATATTTCAAATAAATGAATATTACCTACTTAAGATATTAAGATATTTTCTGCATATTTCAAGATGCTTACGAGAAAAAATGGCAATTACAGCGCTATATAATACAGCGCTATATAAATTTTTAATATTTAAATAAAAATTTTTAATATTTTTTTCGTTAATAGTTTATCTTTGTACGTAGAATATAAAATCGCGATCTCGATTTCTCAGTAAAAATAATTACAAATTATCGATTTATAGAGATGTCACTGTAGTATATAGGTTGCAGCAGCGGTTCGATAAATCTAAGCGTCATGGCACCATTATTGCTTTCGCCGATTTAGTATGACGAGATGAAGCGCCATTATGCTATTGGTCGTGGCCACACGCAGAGATAAACCATTCCTGGCTTTAATCCATCACGTTTGGATGCCCCGAGATGAGTTTTAATTCTACGCTGTTACGTTTAACTGGCTATTCGGCCGGCTTTTACGGTTTTCTCGGACGGTTCCGCGTTTCAGTACTCCGCGCGGTCGTATTACGTGCGAATGAAAAAAAAGAGATGTATAGTCTTGTATTCACCTATTCCGATTCGTGCGATTCGGTTCTTACATGATATCCACGCCGTGTTCCTGAGCCCGGTACGCCATATCGAATCCGCGGAAAATCAATCGACGAACGTTACAGTCCGCGACTGCACACAAAGGTCGCGGAGAGTTAATTGAATTTCGTGCGATACAAGAGCTCTCTCCTGTACAGAGAAGCTCTAAACATTAGAGAGAATCGCTGCTGCAGCGATATTTTAGAAAAAAAATATAGTATTCTATTTAGTTACTAATATTTCGAAGAAAACGGTTTCTAAGAAAATACAAAATGCTGTTTGATAAACGTAACATATGAAGGAACAGAATAAGTGTAAGAAGAGTGCACGGCTTCTATCAATCGGTTTCTTCCGCGCAACAATTTGCGAAGTAACTTTTGCGCTACGTTTTTGCAATATCTACGGATAATAAGCTTTCTTGTTAGAGCGTTGTGCACGAGATCTTGCACGTGTAGCTAGCACGTACACTCCACGCTCCATTCTCTTAACGGTTTTCGCGATCTCGACGATGACTATTATATTCGAAAGGAGCAAGGAACTTCCGGTCACTGTGAGAATCCGCTGCACCGAGAGTCATTTCCGTTATCGTTTCGCTTCTTCGTGAATATTCACTTTTCCTTACTGTCCCCGTATCTCGCTTATCTCGTAATGATCGATTCTGAAAGGCTGCACTGAAAGAAAAGATTGGCTGCTGCAGCAACCAATTTTTGGTTGCGTTAGCCTATCGAAATTCTATATTGATAGTGTTTCATCAAGACAAGATTTTTTGTCTTGAAGAGCGTTTCTTGTCTTGTCTTGATTTTAAAGATAAGAAATTTCGTTTTTCTTGTCTTGATCATTTCTTGACATTGTATTTCTTGTCTTGAATTCAAGAATCTTGAATTTCTTGAAATTTCTTGATTTTTTAAGCAAGACCCTTGTGGCTCTTTGACTACATCGCGTTTAGGGTTACCAAATCTACTAGTGAGATTTTCGAGACATGTCTGAGCCGGGAACAAAAAAATTTACGTATTTTTCCTGTAAATTTAGAAAAAATAGATTAGAAGAAGACGAAGGCTTCTCTGATAATAAGAAAACAAATTATGTGAATGCTGAGTCGTTTCATAGTTTACTATATTTAAATTCATGGTTTAAAAGTGTGCCTATAATGTCCATTATGTACAAATCTATTAATAAAGATTAAAAATATTTCTCAAATTATCATTTTTAGTAGCATGAGGTTACTGTAAATGTAACTATTTCAGATTATTAGATATAATTATTATTATTATATTTATTATTATTATAATTACTATATATTTTAATCATTCCTGATTTAATTGGTACTATTAGTAGAAGTACGCAAATGTTTATACATAAATATACTTTTGCCAATAATCTCGCAATATTCATTTTATATATGTATATTCCTTTACATAAATATAAAGATTAATAATTGCTGCAGCAGACAATCTTTTTTTTCAGTGTGCAATTCTGAAAACGCGCAATCGCAAAACGCATGCGATAATAAACAACTAACAATGAATGTCCTCTCAGTAAATTAATTACATTGACAGTCGATTGACTGCCAATTGCATTATTTAATTATGCAATGACGGTCTAATTTGCAATAATATTTCAATTGTAACAATGCTGATCATTACACGAGTTTGATTATATTAACAAGACACACATATGTGAAGTACGTAGAATGTATTTTGGTAAGACAGAAAAGAGAATTTCTGGTTACCATGATTGGACTCGATATTTTATATCTAAAATGTTTAATAGACATAGGATTTATTCAGTATTGATCAGATCTATAAAACTTATATTCACTAGATCGGCATAACGTTTCTTTTACTAAAATGCCGATTTAATTAAGTAAATTTAGTATCATTATCAAGCACACACACATACACACACACACACACACACACACACACACAATTCTGATATATTAAATAGCAAGGAATTAATCACCCGCTTATCTGATAATTTCTAGAAGAACTCTAATTCGTTCATTTTTTAACAGATATAATCAGTTTCAATTTATCAATCTTTTTTTTTAATACAGTTTGCAAATGTACAAGATTTTTTTATTCTTTTATTTTTCAAATTCTTTCAATTTAATCTGTTTTTATTATTATATTAGTTTACTGCATTTATTATTAAAAAATACATTAAAAAACATTAATATATAACATATATTATCATATTATATTTATAATGTGGAAAAATTCGAATGCTCAGTTAATAATTCGGCAAAATGCATTTTACAGGTACTTCTTCTTTTGCACGCTAAATTAATGATTGTGCAGAAAGAAGAGACGAAAGAAGATCGAGAAATGTTTACGGAAATGTGCACACGCGTTTCCTGCTTCCTCACGCATTTTCCTGTTTTCTTCGCTACGCGTTATTGTTCTCCCTCCAGCTAAAGGGCAAATAAAGATGAATTACGTAAACGATGGAGAGTAATGATTTCGCTTAACTCTCGTTAGAGACGTTTCCGGGACTCCGTCGTCCGTCTTTGTGACGATCACGGCGCGACACTCAGGAAGTTACGAAAGTGGCAAGTTATCGATCACAAACACCAAATGTCACGCAGACGGATTTCACGCTCTCTTTCTCTCTCTCTCTCTCTCTCTCTTCTCTCTTTTCATCAATAGTTGCACTGAAAAAAATTTCTAGTTGAAAATGAACGAATCAGAATTGTCTGGTTAAATTTATTAGAATTCTAGTTGAGATAATCGGAATTCTGGTTGATATAATATTTCTGGTAAAATCTACTAGATTCTTATTTTTACCAGAATAATTATATCAATCAGAATTCTAGTTATTTCAACTAGAATTCCAATAGATTTAACCAGAAAATTCTGATTTGTCAATTTTCCACTAGAATTACTATTTAATCCAACCAGACCATTTTCCTCGGTATGTTATTCTTCCGCTTGAACGCTTACATCTCTATACATGTTTCTCATAACTACAACTACACTGCATGAGGAATCGTATTAAATTGTAACGTCAGGAGCGAAAAATCGAGTAAATGTACTTGCGACCATTTATCCGCATGATGGTACATTATTGATTGCATTTTAGTATCCCAATGAAAGAATGGCGATCTGTAATTAACTCTTGTATTCGAGATTGCCGGGTAACTACTGCTTCTTCGATTCCGGCATCACATCGATCATACATTGTGCGCATGCGTACGCGATCGGCAATTAAAAATACTTGCCATTTATCACGCACGCATTTTATAGATGCATGGAGACGCTATGGGTATCCATCATGGTTAGATCGTACGCGTAAAAAAGGCGTTTATCGATTTCCCCTCATCGAATAAAGCGCCGATCCGCGCGAAAAGACAGGACGAAACGCTCCGATGGCAGCCTTGAAGCCGAATACGGAAGACAATGAGTCTACGGTCTTCGATGCAGTAACATCCGGCTATGTTTCGCGACGCGTTATTGTTCCCCCTCTGACTAAAGGGCAGATAAAGGTGAGTTACGTGAACGATGGGGAATAATGTTGATTTCGCTTAACCCTCGTTAAAGACGTTTCCGGAACTCGCGTCGTCCGTCTTTGTGACAATCACGACGCGACGCGCAGGAAATTACGAAAATGGCAAGTTATCGATCACGAACACGAAATGTCATGCCGGCGGATTTCTCTCTCTCTCTCTCTCTCTCTCTCTCTCTCTCTCTCGCGCGCGCGCGCGTAATAATAGTTGTCATTTTTCCACCTGAACATCTAGTAATCTAGTTCACTACATATATACCATATTTCCTACTCCGTCTCGGTGTTAAAAACTCTCATATAATATGTACATAGACATCAACATGAGAGTTTAGTGTGCACACATATATGAGGTGTTTTAAATAAATTTTTATACTTCATTATTTTAATAAAGACAAGTAATAGGCACTTACACTTGTTGATTTATTGGAGTGCAATTTCACATCGATTCACTACGATTTCAACGCTAAGTTTTTTGAAATTTTTGTATTCGCCGCCGATGATGGTTCCAAAATAGGACCGAAACATTCGAAAGTTTCTGTATTATAATTAACTGTTGTATTGATATTTAATTATTAATACCATGGAATTCTTTACGCACTAACTGCGTTGACTCTTGATTGCCTGTGAACCTTTTTCTTATTAATTTTATTATTTTAATAAATTTTTATATTTCATGTCTTAGAATTAATCCGGAAATAAGTACATTGTAACGGTCTTAGAACATATTGTATTATAATATATGTTGTTTTGTCAATCTTAATTAACTTTCTACAGTCATTGTGCTATAAATTATAATGATTCTGGAGATTGAATTAATTAAGAATGGATTTTTAAAAACCTACAAAACTGCTTTGAGGCTTTGGTCCAGATGTTAGAGATGAGAGCATAAACGTTCAAGAAATTACGGAGAATTACTTATTGATTGGCGCTTCGCATGAAAGATTGATAGTGTTAGTATATTCAGCATCCAGTTTGCAGAGAAAAACACGGCAACGAAGAAATTCCGTTTCAATGCCTCGTAACGCATCTAATTACACACGGAATGACTTGGTAACAAGGAAGCTTGAAAACAAATATTTCCGATAAGATCGTTCACGACGTATCAAAAAACAAATAATATTTCGGTGTTTTTTTCCATCAAACATAAATAGCCGCAAGAGTTTTCTTATCTGAAATCAATATCTCGACGGATGCCTCATACTGGATACTGTTGCATTTCGCTTTCTCTATTAGTTATATCTTTTCCGTCTTCAGGATGTAACTTCATTTCTCGATTTATGAAAAAAAAAATATATTTATAATAAGTCAATATATATTTAATAAATTCTTATTGTTTGATGTTTAAATATCAAATTCTGTTATTAAATATCATTCAAAGCTAATAGAACTTTTTTTTCTTACAATTAGTTTCCAAAAATCTAGTTAATTTTGACGGCCATATTTGATGACGCACAAAAATAAGGGTCTCATCACTCATTTGTGAGTTTTATTTATTTGATCAAGAATGATTTTATAAAATATTTATGACATTAAAGGAACAATATAAATTGTATTAAAATAATGAAAAAATTAATAAAGTATTAAAATAATACACTAAATTTAGTTCAATGCCGAAATTAGCCTGGCAGTTAAAGAATTGATGTTAAAAAGTTTCCAAATATGATATGCTCTCAAATTTTCATGAAGACAAGTTGTCCGCGCGAGAAAGTGATTTTCTCGGAAATTAATGCAAATCTTACAGTATGCATTCCACAAATAAAATTTCGGTATAAGCTCTATCGTGGATAATTGATTTCGCAAATTGAACCGACGGCAGCTTTACGAACGTAGGAAAGCGTACCGTTAGAGCCGATTAAGAGAAACGGGTCGATTGAACATATAAAATCGCATGCGTTCGGTCGGCCGAAACAAGAAAAATGCGATCGGTGAAGCAGAGGCACGGAGAAAGAAGAAGTCGCGGGGTCCAAGTGGAATTCAGTCGATGCAATTAGTATCGACGCGAGAAAGGCTCGTGTAAAAAATATGCACGGGATTTCTTGCGTTACAAAACACCGTGTTAATAAATCGTCACACAAAAAAAGATAAGTACAGAAAGAAACGACAAAACAGCCGTAATTGCGTTTTTTTTTTAGATTCGCGACACGAGGCAAGAGAGTCGCCTAATGACTTAAGGGAATAGATACTAATGCGACAGGATTGTTGCCACACACATTACAGTGCACCTAAAATTTTCGAACTAGCTTTACAGATTGCAAAGGTTTTTTTACATAATTAAAATAAGGACAAATAGAAAGTCAGGATAAGTCGATTTCACAAGAAAATCAAATAAAAATTTAAAAATTCACTTTTGGCTCGTATAGCTGTCACTTGAGGTTAAAATTTGCTTGATATAAAAATTTCATTCGCGGGGAGGGAAGGGAGGGGATAGCGCAGGGAAGGCCCAGCATGGTGACGCGATCAACGGTATCGCTGTTTATGTAAACAGCGATACCATTGATACGCGCCGCCGCCCTCCCCAAAATGCGTTGTCCTCAAAATAATAGCCGGTCCATTGTAAATGCATTGATAATGCGCGTTCATTAACAGTGAACAACATTACAGGTTAAAAAATAAGAACAATAAGAATTTTATTGGACCGTACATGTGAAAACACAACCAATAAGAAATAGGAAATAAAGACTTATAAGGGTTGAAACTGAATCTTTAATGGTTAAATAATTTGATGTGAATTTGTATATATTATATATGTACATACATATACATGTATTTGTAGTCATTTAAACTGCGCGCCGAATTAATTTTTTCGCACTTAAAAACACAGCTACTGAAATAATATCACAATTAAATTTTAATGCTCAATAGGCATCTATTAAAGAGAGATCTTAATGTCCTGGAAATCTGAAACTAAATTTATGACGGATTAAGTTTTATTTTTATTAACGAATTGATTACACAAAATATTTAAAATCAAATTGAGAAAATGTAACACCTGATGAAATTTTCGCTGACATTTGGTATTTGACTTAACAAAGTCGCGGTGCGAGTGAAAGGGCACGCTTGAATTTTCCGAAGATATGGATGATTAGGAGGCCTTTCTCTGATCGATGCGATTCGACTATGATTTTTCAATATCGTGGTGAATAGGATTTGATGGAGTCGAGTATTAGACTCGAGTATGGGATTCTTCGATATATCTCTATCGCGGCAGATTCATCGTTTATCGGGGAATCGCGGTTGTATGTTCGTTCCTTTCGCACGCGGTCTATTGTGCCTAGAAAGTAATCCGTGGAACGGTGAAAAGGTGAAAATAGATATGAGCCTCACGCTCGGCTAGGCACAAGAAAACCAGCACGAAATTCAAATAGACGCGCGAGGGCATTCGGCCATCACAACCGATCGGCGCGCAGGATGATTAGAAAGAAATCTTGCATCGCTCGCACAGACCGAGTCCCACGAATGACGCTAAGTGTTCTCGCGGTGAATGGCAACGCACACTTATAAAATTTTCGAATCGATTTGCATCAGTAACTCACTTTTAACGACATACGCATATATCCATACACTGAGAAAAGTATTCTGATTATATTAATGAAATATTTACATGGTATAGAATGTACTTTGATGAGACCGAACAGAATTTCTGGTCATCACGATTAGACTCGATATTTTATAGCTAGACAGACGTTAAAGACTTAATTAGTAATTTGGTTGCATTCAAATTAGAAACTTGTTATATTCGCTAGACGACTTTTTGTATCACAAATTAGTTATGCTAACTAAATAAATAAATTTAGTATTATTATAAAAAAATTCTAGTACATTTTACAGAAAGGAATTAATCGAGCAACCTCAATTTTTCTAGTATACTTCGCATGCGGATTTTTCTTAATGTTAATAGTGTTGTATCGTAAAAAATACAATCGCATATTAAAACACCCTCGGTTCTCAATAACAACGTTGTAAACATAGATATTTATATCTAACACTAGATCGCTGACTTGGCTTTAATAGATGATTCCGAAAAGTATGTATTAAACTCATGGTGCATGCCTGTGACGTAAGAACATTACTAGTCAACGCATGCGCATGTCCATGTATATGTTACATCGACATCGTATTGATTGCAACTTACCTATACGAAATATTATCTCCGGATTTTTTCCACTTAAACTATGACAACTTTTCACGTGGCAAGATATCGACATTATGACTTTTAATGTAAAAACACAAACACATCACGCAAACATGTGGCTGATGTGGCCCTATCGCGGCCATTACACATTATGTGACCACGTGATTGTTTTATTCCTACGTCACGCTATGTAATACATAGGTTTTGGAATCAATTTTTATGCACGGTATATAGGGGAGTCAGCGATCTAGTGTTAGATATAAATATCTATGGTTGTAAACGATGTTCCATAAAAATTCGGATAACCTTTTAATTACCAACTTAATTTTTTGCAATGATTAATAGTAGTCAGAATTCACAGCAAGTTTGACCAATTATCTCGCAAAGCGATGAGTGTCCTTGGCTTTTTCGACGAGTGCAATGGACCGTGCAGTGTACACCTTAGCAGGTTTACATCGCGTGTTGCACGTTATTAAGTGCAATTCTGAGGTGTTAGCCTGGATGGTAGGTATATACGAGATAAGTACTTGCCCGCGTTATACGATGAGTGTCCTACTCTGGTATCATCACCGTTTCGCGGATCATATATGACGGATTGATTTGTAACGCATCGGCATTAGAAAAGGAGAAAACGGACGCAATGCGCTCGTATCGGGACTATTCAAATTGGATTATAGATGCCGAGACTTATCGATTTACATATAAATAATCGGTAATTTGCTTTCATTGACGCATATCACCGGATTTTACAATGATAGGGTAGAGCGGGGCTAGTTGTGTGACACTTTTTCTTTAAATTATTATAAATCTTTACACAATTATGATAGATAATGGTAAATGCTTTAAAACGTTGCATGTTCATCTGACTCAATAATTAAGTACTTATAAATCCTTGATATATCTCGTAAATAAGAAAAAAATTATGTTAATTACAAGGATGCAAAGTGGACCAATATGCCCCATCTATGGGGCATGTTGAGCATCCTCGAAGGATAAGTTGAGCCATGAAGATAATCGTTTAATGAGGTTATATATTATTAAAAAAAACATGAAAGGATTATGTGTATATTAATAAAATTTTTATTATTTGCATCTTAAATATAATAATTTGTAATATTCTTTCTTTTTAAATGCTTTAATTAATAAAATTAAAAAAAACTAAAATCTTTACTCTTTATAATAATAATGAAACTTAAAATATATGTTTAATCGTTAACATAGAATAAAAAGCATTGATAAAGATAGATTTCATTTAAGTAGCTGAGTTTATAAGGTTAGTTATGAGATACTGGCCCAACAAACCCCCATATCGGTTTTGACTGAAATACTTTTTTGTAACTGAAAAACCGTAAATTAAATAGCAACTTAAACATTAAAGTTAAAAAATACGATAATAACTTATATCCAAAAAACACATTTGATTATGATCAATCGCTTTAATTACCATGTAGACCAAAAAGAATACTCACTTAATAATTTTACTTTTGATATGCAAAAACGAAAAAGCGTACGTATTTGGCTGTTGACAGCCGGACACAGATTATTGTATCAAGGTACAGTAATCTCTGTCTTTGTGCTACATTACGCAAGCATAGACGTATCTACATTATATTTTGCTACATTATATTTTGGTTATTTAGATAATTGCATTTGACCAACTTGCTCCTATGCTCAAATAGCTCCGCTCTACCCTACATGAGCGCATGCATGCATAACGGGGACCGAAACTCGATTGACAGTTTTTACAATTTTGGCATTA
This sequence comes from Mycetomoellerius zeteki, assembly GCF_001594055.1. Lineage (NCBI taxonomy): Eukaryota > Metazoa > Arthropoda > Insecta > Hymenoptera > Formicidae > Mycetomoellerius > Mycetomoellerius zeteki. The sequence goes on along the minus strand of NW_017257819.1, from coordinate 1,671,948 downwards.
TACTTTTTGAACAACTTAATTATTCAGATTAAAATATAATAATACGATAAAAAGAACCTTTTTCTACATTTTTATGCTAGGAACGGTTCTTTATATTATATAATTTCTTTGTAGTAACTGAAATACGAATAAGTACGAGGGTAGTTCGAAAAGTTCTCGGCCTGACACAGAAATAACGCTACAAATATCAAATTGCTATAATTTTAAACAAGTTTAATCCTTTACAGGATCACTGTTAAAATTTCGGACAGATGTGTTCATTAGTTTCTTTATTTCGGTCATGTAAAGCAGCCAACTTTTGATTTTTTCATGACAATGCACTCGCTCACATTTCTGTAATTGAAGAAATTTAAGCGAATATATTGCTAATTAAATATATATTTAATTTTTTCTTAGCATTCTGTCTTAGAAGCCTAGTTTAACATTTAAAAATAGTGTAATTATGCAGGAGACAGGCTTATTCATCGATTTTGATTCGGCGTGTTTTTACACGAAATGAATGAATCTGACATATTTCCTTACCTCCATTACCTCCATACCTCCTACCAATAGTCATCAACTTCAATCATTAATATTTCGGTTCGCCGAGCAGAGCGACACTTTTTTTTGCCAGATTCATTTATTTCGTGCAAAAATAATTTCATCAAAATCGGTGAGTAGACCCGTCTCCTGCGTAATTACAAAAAGAAGTAACGAAAAGTAACGGTAACGCGTTACTTTTAAAAAGTAACTTTCCCAATCCTGCTTTTAAGGTCTATGGTGTAGACGCATCGAGTAAACAAAATTGTATACAAGGATTATCCTGTGATGTATCTCTTGATTTACGCTTGCGCAACCGAAACTTTCTATTGGATGCATCAAGCGAGACAGGATCTTTAAGCCGTCTAAATCTATAATCGATGGATAAAGGATATTCATTGAAGTTGAATGCAACAAAAGAGGATGATACCACGATATTTAAAATTAATTCAACGGTATGTATTTAAAGCAGGAAGACTGAATCGAGATATTAAAGAATGCGTAATTACAGATCTATCCGCTTCATCTCATCAGCGTTAGTTATTCTTGCTTTAATTAACTCTCATTCGCTTTCTTTCTGGATAGAGAATTTAAAAACAACTTGATCACTTACGAGTCGATTGACATTAGTGAGAATGACTGAAATCATAAATTTAAAAAAATAAGTTGATGTAGTAATGTAATATTAACATATTACTATATATTAGGTGTACAAATAAATAATCCAAATTTTTCAGCTGAATTCGAGATTTATTTTAAAAGAAAGTAAAATAAATTTTTCAATCAAAGTATTCGCCGTTGCTTTCTTTAACTTTAAGCCATCTTTCAGGCAGCTGATGAATTCCATCTCAGGAAAATGCTATGTCTTTGGACACGATAAAGTCGTTAAGTCATTTTCGGATTTCATCCACTGATTGGAAGTGAGTATCGGACAAAGCGTGTTGCATCGACCGGAACAAATGATAATCGGTTGGAGCAATGCCTAATGAATAACGCCGGGTGCTGCAAGACGTTCTAGCCAAGATTCATTATGGTATCTTTTATCTTGGAAACAGTGTATGGCCTGGCGTTTGGTATGGCAACGGACATTTCTGTTCCAATTCTTGACTCAAGCGGATCAATTGGCGTTAGTAGCAGTCCGCAGCAACTGTTTGGAACCGGGTAAAACAGTTACTGCGGACTGCTACCAACGTCAAGAATTAGAATAGAAACGCCGATATACTGGCAAAAGAGAACGTCCTGTGAAATTGTTGCATGACAACGCCAGGCCACACACTGCTTCCAAAATAAAAGACAAATAATGAATCTTAGCTGGGACGTCTTGCAGCACCCGGCGTATTCACCAGACATTGCTCCAACCGATTATCATTTGTTCCGATCGATGCAATACGCCTTGTCCGATATTCACTTCCAATCCGAAAATGGCTTGACGACTTTATCGTGTCCAAAGACACAGCATTTTTCCGAGATGGAATTTATCAGCTGCCTGAAAGATGGTTTAAAGTTATAGAAAGCAACGGCGAATACTTTGATTAAAAAATTTGTTTCTCTTAAAAGAAATTAATTTCTTTTAAAATAAATCTCAAATTTAGCTGAAAAATTTGGATTATTTATTTGTACACCTAATACAAGTTGTATAGCAAAAGATTTTCAATTCAAATTACAATAGACTGAGAAAAATGGTCTGTTGGATTAAATAATAATTCTGGTGATAAATGGACGAATCAGAACTTTCTGGTTAAATCTACTAAAGTTCCAATTGACTAGAATTCTGATAACTAAAATTCTGATTGATATAATTATTTTGATAAAAATAAGAATTCTAGTATATTTTATCAGAAATATTATATCAACCAGAATTCCGGTTATCTAAACTAGAATTTTAATAATTTTAACTAGAAAATTTTGATTCGCTCATTTTCAACCAAACATTTGTTCAGTGTATAAATGGGACATTTTCAACGTTTTCACTCTTTCGATTACTGGCATCACTTCGATGCAGCTCTGAGAACTTGTAAGAATATAGTTTGGTCTTGAAGGCGAGATACAGCTGATGGAACAAAACAAAAACTCACTTTAAATCTGAATCGTTTCATCTCCGGCACTCGAAGGTGAAACGTGTGGAGATGAAGAAAATGATGGGATCGGTCCATATTCAGCTGCATGCGCGCGGAAGAATCACCGCAGGCGTATTAATGCGGGCGATTTTTCTCGGAAATCATTCGTTTATCTCGTAAACTTTCTAACTGCGAAAGTGTGCTTCTTCTATACAACGTCTATCATATCAGAGAGGATAATTAAAATCTCGACGACATCCTGCATTAAAATCATGCTGGCAATAGTCGCGCGAATTTCTAACCGCGATGAAGAAAAAACTGTCGTATAAAAACTTTTAAACGCGTGTCAACGAAGTGACAATTCCAGTGTGAACACAATCGTTTGCAAAGATAATCATTTACGTAACAAAAAATAACATTTTGTTGTGAGTAATCATAATTGAATGTAACGTAACAAAATTTATTATAGTTTGTATTTTTTATATTAAAATAATTTTTACTCACTCTAAAAAATAGCGATGTCTATATATAATTCTCGTTGTTGATATTATAAGATAAGCATGTTAATCTGTTTTTTTTAATTGCAGTACGATGATTTTTAATAGAGTTATGAGCAAAGTCAGAATGCTCCTTCTACTTAACTCATTAATAACTGACGAACAAAAAATCGTAAAAACATTTTTAAAAACCCATTTTCTAAGAAAAACTCCAAACTTTCATGATATAGATAGTCGAAAATTTTCGCAAATTTTTTTGGCACATGACAGACTCATAAAGTGAGAAGACAAATTTTTTTAGCTCATATTTTCTATATATAAAAATTACAAAACTCACATAAATTCAAAAAATATAGTAACCATTCGAAAATAGAAATTTCAAGCTTTAAAACCCTTTTTTTAAATTTAAATTTTGATCATTTTTAACGAAGATATTGTATATGGTATATAATTTTGAGCAAATAAAATACCACAGAACTTTTCCTCCAACCCAATATTTCACGCGTGTGAATCATTAAAAATATGAGTGATATATACATGAAGTTTTCAAGAATTCGGACTTTCTCTCCACCGCAAATTAGGTCGCACTAGAAAATATTTCAATATTGTGGAATAAAGTAAATAAAAATATGTAAACCTGAGTTTTCTCCGCCTTAAAGATTCCTCTTCCATGAAAATTAATGTCATTTAACGTTATATCAGATATCGAGGAAAGCAGAGGATTAATTTCGCACTCGATGTGTACTTCGATGTATCTCAGCACTTCCCGTGACAAAAAACGGCTTTATAATGAGTTATATTTTATCGAGAACGATATATTTTCTGGAAATCGAGATAATTGATTTCCATCATGTCTGGAGCAAGATTAACTTTCGATTGATCTAAAAGATTAGTGATTTAGCGATCGTGTTGCAACGGAAGCAAAATAAAAGTGAAAATCGTACAGGATTTATGAAATCGAAAGAATGGATAACTGTATCACCAAAAAGCAGGAGATAGTCACTTATATGCAGTTGCAACATGATGATGAAATGCGCGAGCAATCTAGCAGTCTCACTATCGATAACTCTGCCTCTAACTCAACCACACATACACTTTAAAAAGTACAACTCCGTAGATACTACTTCTAATATTCCTGAACTTCTTGATATTGTCACTATTTTAATTTACACAGGAATTTAAAATACAAAAGAAACCGCAGATAGAAAGAAGATACATTTAACTGAATTTATAATCTTACGCTATAGTTTAGAAAATGAAAGAAATTCTTTTCTATACAGATTCTACTTAAATATAAAGTTGGAAGATAAAACTATAAAACTGCGATTTGATATTTGCAAGAATTACAATTAAAATCATCTCCACAACGAAATTCTTGATAATGATTCGGCTGATAATTTTGCTGGCGAAGGAAATCCACAAATTCATGAAATATAAAGTTATGGATTTATATTCCAAGAGCCAAATATATTCTCAGTTATTAGAATAAACGTTAATTAGATATATTATTAGGATTATAAATAGTGCTTACTGAATAAAGAGATATTCCGAATGATAAACCAGATAAATTTCGTGGTATCTTCGATATAATTAGCTGCATCTGCTAATTAAGATCACCAGCGAGGTCAAAACTGTCCTGCGATTGTACAATGCGACTTGATTCTTACTTTTACATAAAAACAGCAATTTATTGCCCATCATCTAGATGAAAAAATTCAACGTCGAAAAAATTTTATAACGTTAATTTAAAAAATTGATTCCGCGAAAAACATTTAAATTTGGAGTAATTTCAATGTTAAATCCAAGTGGACTTCGCATTCGCTTCGGTAATCGCACGCCAAAGAATTTCGCAGAAATTTGTGTGCTGGGACTTTCTTCTGCTAGTTTCTATAAGCTTTCTTGTCGGATAAATATTGCTCCGAGCTATAGTAGTTATATGCAGCACAAGCAATGAAGAAAGAAGAAAAAAAAGCAGAGCATCGGTAGGTTAGGTTTGAGAGAAGAAGTATGTCGGCAGCGCACGATTTCCTTGCAAGAAGACGAACGAGCAATGAAGTATAACCGTGTTTCGCGTTTCTTCATATCTTCTGGAAACTATAAATTCCTGAGAGATTGCTAGGAACGGATATTAAACAAGTAGTATCGTATATATCCGGAAAGATATTTATTGAATAAATTGCAATCAAGAATTTAGACATAAAAGACTAATGTGTTAATGAAAATAAGATATTATTTGAGTTAGATATTAATCAAAAATTATAATAACATTTCTCTTAAAATTTTGATCTTTAAGGAACAAAGGTATATTTTTTAAATTTTACAGCGGTAAATATTTACTTTTACATAGCCTGCTCCAAATGACTTCCAACTGATCTTTCGTAGTGCTCGCTACTTGTTAAAAAGTTATTAACAAATAAAGTTAATGGTATATTTTAATAACATTTCACTATTTATTCATTACTAATTGATATCAGATTGTTTATTTCAAAGCCATTATTTTGTCAATATCTCGGATTAAATATGTATATAATATATGTAATATGTATATTTTTAAATATATATTATATATACAGGGTGTCCCGCAATTTTTTGCCAAGCGCTCTTGTGTAAATAGAGTGATCTAAACTGAGTCGAAAATCCTCTACCATTTTGCAATTTTCGCAATAGTTAACAAGATATTAAATACTAAAAATTGTCGAATATTGATTTTCAATAATTTTTTTCTCAAATACTATCAACTTTACGGAAAATAAACAATTTTTGTCTCTCGCTGTTTTTCTATAAAGTTGATAGTATTTGAGTAAAAAATTATTGAAAACCAATATTCACACACACAGTGATTTTCAGTTATTAATATCTTGTTAACTATTGTGAAAATCACAAAATGGTAGAGGACTTTTCGACTCAATTAGTCCGCTCTATCTACACAAGAGCGCTTGACAAAATTTTTTTTTTTGCCAAGGGAACACCCTGTATATATTTAATTAATCTAAAAAAAATTATCTGAAACAAATGACGTATTATTAATAATAATTTAGTTGTCGCATGAGTATTGCTGATATAATTTAAGAATTTATTATTGCTATGTGCTGTACTGAGAATTATACTTTCGAATGTGCTTGGATATCACCTGAATTGATGTGTACATTTCTAGTTAACGGTTTACCTCCCACAGCACGTGTCGAATGAGATACAATGTGGTTTATCATATCTGTAACTATACGGTTCGAATGTCGCACTCTCTTCCTGAGTGTCATTTATGATCGACTCATATTGCGGAAGGAAAGCGATGTTTAGAACTAGCTTTCCAACGATTCTCTAATGTTATAATAATATACATTTCGTTACAAGTACTATGAGAAACAACGGATACACATAATATATGTATATCCATATATCATGTATAACAAACAGAAATTGCTCGACAAAACGATAGTTAAACTGTCATTCAGAAATTCCCAAATACATACAGAAAAATATCATTTTATTGCAAAAAAGAGTAACTTTTTTTCTTTTAAGTAATGGTTATCTTTAATGAATATTTTCTTGATAATAATCTAAAAATATACTTATTAGTTATTACAAACTTTATAAAAACTTGTCATTATGTACTAAAAACAAGAATTTATTTTTTTTTAAGAATATTATAAAATTGATCGAAGAAGTGACACTTTATATAATAAACAAACCTACACTGAAAGAAAAAATTGGCTGCTGCAGCAAATTAGATGGTAAAATATGACATAGCATTTTTAATTGGCTGCAAAAGCCAATTTTTGATTGTGTTAGCCTATCCGCAATATCAATATAGGATTTCGATTGACAACCAAAAATTGGCTGCTGCAGCCAATTAAAAATGCTATGTCATATTTTACCATCTAATTTGCTGCAGCAACCAATCTTTTCTTTCAATGTAAATCAAAATTTACAAAAAACATTCCTTTTACTTATACTTTTTTAGGCAGAAATCGGCTCCTTTTTTAATATCTTCTTTTTTTTGTTAAAGTAAAATCTGTTTGGGACTAATTAAGTTGTATAGTACTATTGGAAGGAAAATTTATAAATCTGGTGTGTTTTATTGTGAATAATTTTAATCAATTGATGTTCGCCGAAAATGTTGAAATTGAGTCGAATACATCTTCTTCGTGACAGATTTCAGAGCTCGCACCGGAAAATGAAGTAAATCGAAGCGGGGAAGAAAATTCCTTTTGAAGGGCAATTCAACTGAGTATTTTCATTTTGCTCTCGAATAAGAAATCCGATACACCATGAATACGCGCGAGTAATTTCCTAATACCGAGCTCGTGAAGACGCGCGGTGAATGGGCCCTTTTTATCAAGACGATACGTCGACAAACAAAGCCGCAGAGAATCAGCCTTGCACAAGCGTATCGGAACTAATCCGTCATGCCGTTCTTCAGAAACCCATGAAACTTTATCCCGCGAAACTAATATAATACTGCTGACTCTAGAGTCTTCCTAATTTCACAAATTTCATAACGATAATAATAATGATTTTCATTTGATAAAATAATTCTATAGAAACCCAAAGAGCTTTATTTTCTATAACACAAATATATAATTAACATTATATACATAATATAGTGAAGTAGAACATCAAAAATGCTACAAGATATATGAAAAAACACGCCTTTTATTCGAATCTGTTTCATTATTGCTTTTAATTTCGATTGAAAGATGTTAATTTTCACGCGACTTCTCATAATTGTCTACATTGCAATTGTGAGCGATTGCTGGGAATAGCAGTGAGGATACGGTAATACTGAAAATTAGCGGCTCATCGATAAACGACCGATGAGGGTTTCCCGCCTTCTGATCGGAGCAAGCAGTTGCAGCCTTGCTCATTGCACGTCCGATCGCAGCGGAAGTCGCACGAAAATCGGTCTCGCTTACCTGCGTCGTAATGACGGGAAACGTTGTAATTGCTAGCGGGCCTACCGAGCTTGGCCGGGTGCGTTTCATCGGTAACCCGAGCGGACTTCTTCGCGTTTAATCGAGCGGAATGAGACAGAACAACTGTAGCGGCGCCCCCTTTTCCACATGTTGCACGCAAATCACCTTGTACGATGATTTCTGCATACCATCAATCAATCTTGGCAAGCGAATGTGAAATTATTAAGCACGGAACTTCTTTTTGAGATTTCTATTTTAAACAGTTTGAAACGTCTTTATAACTCTTAGTTGAAGCAGAACGCTCATCTCACTCACTTTTTTATAACTTGCGGAAATAAAGGTAAATTTAGGTAACTTTGCTGATATATCTGCCTACGTTTTCGCTTATTCGCGAAACGTAGGTACGTGTAGTTAAAATTTTAACTTGTAAATTTATACGCGTTAGCTAAGGTCATCGCTACTGCAGACGCCGATCCTCATCCGCACCGCGTGCAATGCCGGACAAAAGCGGGTTGTTCCTTTTCACATAAAAAAAGAGACATGGACGCTTTCTACACTACGTTCTGAAAACCCATTTTCATGCGACGTTCTCGCTGCGCTTCGCCAAGTTTGCGCACATTCCGGGATAAATTACTTAACAGTAAACCAGTACCGCGTGGTCGCTTTGAAAGAATCTTTTTCGTTCAGGAGACATTAAGGCCCGACGAATACCGTTGCACCATGCCTGATCGCGTGTACCTAGGTGCGAACGTCAATGTTACACGACACGTTCCACGTTGTCAATATTATTTGTGATTGAAATATTCCATGAATTTCATTTATGTGTGTATATACATATAAATGCTATACAGAATGTCCTATTTTAATTGCCCCAGACAAATACCTATTTTGAAAAATATGTAAGATACGAAAAAATGTTTTTTTGGAGTGATAAAATGTTCAGCTATCTCGACAGGCAAACACTGATAGTGATAAAATGAAAAAATATTTTGGAGTGATGATGAAATAAAGAGTAATGTTTTAGAGTGGAACTGTTTCAAGGGAGATGTATTTTAGTCACGTTGTTTTTTTCTAGGTGGAAGCACCAAAATGATATGGTCACCTGTACTTTTTTATAAATCATAGTTTACGAAACATTTTATACTTTAGTTTGACACATATTGACATGAAATATTAAATATCTCGCAAATTATTAAGTTTCTGGACTCTCTTAAAACAAAAATAAAGCATATTTTTGCATAATTTTTTATTTTAGCAATATAACTATAATTTGATCTTTTTTAACTATAAAATAAAAATATGTGTCATAACTTGATGTATTACTTAGAGGAAACTTACAATGTTTCCTTATTACAAAATTTCCCTTTTGCTCTTATTACAGCCTTACATATTTTAAGCATTCTGTTAATTAATTTTTATTTAATGATATTTCTCTCCAGACACTTTGGGAACACTATGAGAGTTGTGATACGATCCGAGGACCTACTTTTTATTCGTCGTTTTTACCTGTCTATTACTTATTGTTGAGATTTTGTAAAAAAAATTGTAAGTTTTCCAGGCAACGTGTCAATCCATGACAGATGTTTTTTTTTGACTTTATAATTAAAAAAGATCAATTATGTCGCTAAAAAGATTACGGAAGAATATATGTCTTACTTTATTTTTAAAAGTGCACACAGAAAAATACTTACGGTACGCAGGTAATAATTATTTGTTTCAAGTATTTCAAAAATTCATATATTCACAAATCTATCATAAGTTCATCACAAGTATCATATTTATTTAAAATGTATTCTAGTAAATTTAATACTTTAATCAAGAGATTATTAAATTAAAACAAATTGTACACTGGAAGAAAAGATTGACTGCTGCAGCAAATTAGATGGTAAAATATAACATAGCATTTTTAATTAGCTGCAGCAGCCAATTTTTGGTTGCGTTAGCCAATCGAAATCCTATACTAACATTGCGGATAGGCTAACCCAACCAAAAATTGCTCTTGCAGTCAATTAAAAATGCTATGCCATATTTTACCATCTAATTTGCTGCAGCAGTCAATCTTTTTTTCAGTGTATTATTGTCAAGAGTACGTTGAATTGTTTCATTATTTATAACAAAAGAGAGATTTATGAGTTAGATTATACCACTAGCAAGTTTCGATCGAAACCGCGAAGGGGAAAGTCACAAGAAGATGGACGTGATTCCACGTCTGACCTGCCTCTTTCGAGTACCTTTGTCGAGAAATAAGACGCTGCGAAACGTAAATGCCGTTTACACCGATCGAGTTAGAACGATCGATAATCACGTCTCGGATCAAGAACGGCATGGAAGGCACGACAAAAAAATCTCAGTAACGCTCGATTGACTCAAGTCTGTCTGATGGAGGAAAGCAAGGAGATAAGCGGCGTGGATATAGCAAAAAGCTGTTCCCGAAGGAGATGAAAAAACGGGATACTTGAACAGTCAGAAAAAAACAAAATTCGTTCGTAGAATTCATTTGAAATTAACTAAATTTTAAAAAATTAAGCTTGTAATTTTTTTTTATATTAGAGCAAAGTTTCTCATTAACACACGGTTCAAGAGAATAAATTACTATAAAATTGAAGTAATAAAAAACCGAAACTTTATCAGTATAAACAACAATTATTGAAAAGTCAAAACATTTTAGAATCTTATCTATTTCAAGTAAAAAATATGAGATGAATATGAGTGAAATCACGGCAGAGGAATATAAAAATTTAGCTTGTTATCAGTTAAAAATTGACTGGTATAAATTTACAGAGCTCTTATTTTCACACGCGAAGTAAATAATTAATTATACTAACTAAGCGTTTCATTTCATCTTTATACCTTTCATCTAAGCGCATGATGTAAGAATGTAAGGTGTTTCCATGCGCATGAGGATGGTGGGGTTAAATTTGGAGCAGGCAATCAAACTCTTTATTTGATTGAAGAAATAAATGATTGCAGAAAAATAAAGCAGATATTAAAAATTATATCCTGATAAAATATTATATGTATTTTAATAACAACAAAAATTGTACGTGCTACAGAATTTTTATTGATATTTTTGTATTTAAACTGAATAAGCACTAAAATGATTAAGAACTCATATGGTTCATGTTATAAAAAATTTATTTATTGATATAGAACCTTTTTGTTGTTGAAATGTTCAATTATTCTACATGGAACTTACCAAATTTTTTATTGAACGATTTTCGGGATACTCTCAGATAAGTGCATTTTGTACATGCACTTATAAAACTTTAAGCAGAAATGATCAATAATTCACGATAAGAATAATTGCCAAATATAAATTTATGATTAGATAATGGAATAAATCGAGCAAAATATAGAACAAGAGTAATAGCTAGCGACTGATGACTCACGAATTGTTTTATTCAGTATCTGATAATCCGAGTTGAAAATGTACTCACCTGAAACAGAGGAAAAAAAACAGCGGATTAGTTTGACGTGAACATAAATTGAACTACACTGAGAAAAAAGTCTGGTAATAGTTACCAAGTGCATTTTGTTGAGCATATTGGTACAATATTTAATAAGTAAAACCAAACATAATAACAGTAACTAACCATTTGGTAATAATTATTAAATATTAGAAAGCTAAAATTGACGGTTAGTTAGTTCAACCAAATGATTTAATATTTAAAACCAAATCATTTGATAATATTAATTAAATATTTGGTAATTATTATCGAATTATATGAAGAAAATATTTCTAATTGATTTGATAATAGTTATAAAATTATTTAATAACTATTAATAAATAATTTAAAAATTATTACCAAATGTAAATATCTCATTCGTATCATTACGTCGCGTCGCATTTGTCTCAACTAATTCGTACCAATCTGTTTGTCGTCAATAGTATTCAGCAGTCTTCAGTATTCTTTAATAACTTACAGCGTATAAAACTCGATTTCACAATAGTGATAAAGCGTGTTTAAGAATGTGTGACTTGGAAACTCTATTGTTGCTGTAGGGATATTAATAATGTACTAAAAAGTATGTAAAGCGCTTATCACTCTTTTTTATAAGTATTTCTATTTTCTATAGGTATTCATAATCCGAGATGTCTTCATTAAAAGATTGAAATCGATTGTTTCATGCACTGTATTACAATCAAATGAAGTTATGAACCTCAATTATCACGTTTTCTATGTATATTTTTCTTTGTTTGTTTGATCGCGAATTTTCTGGATTTATAACCTATCGTTCTCCGTCTTATACATTAGAAGTTCTGAATAAAGACAAAATTAGAATAATAATAATAAGTTAAACTAATCGATAATGATGATACAGAAAAAACCTATGTGAGGCAACACAAGTTCTTCGTGTGTATGTATATGTATATATATTACAATTAAATTAAAATACAGACGAACGTTTCAACCCTCGTATTGGATCCTCTTCAGTGTATAATAAAGATGACATAGTCATCTTCATTAAATAACCAGGTTATTGATCATGTAACTTTTTTCCTAGGAAACGTGAAAAGTGAAAATTTTTTGTATGTATGTTATATGTACATACATATATGAAAATTTTCACTTTTCACGTTTCTGTTCTAAAGAAAAAATTACATGATCGGTACCCTGAACATTGAGGCTTCAAATCCTATATATGCTTTGAAGATAAAGTTCGCAAACTTCATCCATGATAAGAATCTTATATCCTCAATTAAGATATATATACAATAAAATACTTTATTTATCATAAAAAGATTTTCACAGGTCTTCGCCACTTTTGGCGCGACGATAACATTAGTTGTAACAAGTTGGTAATAGTGTAACCGTTAGTCTCAGTATTATGTAACCATATACCTATACATCTCTCAAACACACTATTTGTTTTGCGGACCACAGCTTATTGAGAGATAGCAATAATTGTTCGGATGAGGTAACCATATACTCGGATATTCTAATCGAACATTACTTGTCGATGAAACTACGGTTATGATAACCGTAAGGATGGGATGTCTTAATAGCTATATTCAATGTTCTTCAAACACGACTAGTAGATATTGAAATATTAAAAACAAAAGATTTTTATATCTAATTAGAATAATTATTAAAATACAATTTTGCTAATAAGACATTTAAAAAACATTTAAAAAACATTAAACTTTTACGAACCTTTTGAGTTAACTTCAGAATAGTCAAAATTCTGAAATATTACAATGTTGTGAGATAAAATATTTAATATTAAAATTTTCGTTTATCTTAATACTGCATTAAAATTTTCATGAAATATAGTACGTTTATTAAACACAAATATCATAATATATCAAGCATTTCTCATATTTTGCACAAATTAATTAATAATTATACATTTACTAAAGAGAAAATAATCTCGTTAACATGTTCGACTATAAATAAATGTGTTTACTTGTGCTATTTATAGCTAAATGCGTCTTCTTATTAAAATTGTATTTAAAAAATATGAAGACCGGTTTACCTACTTCGAATCGCATCGCGGGTTATAGTAGAGTATAAATCGCACGTATTGTAGGCGAGTTCTCTCTCTCTCTTCCCTCTCGCTCTCTCTTATGAATTCTTATAATAAATACATATGGAGTAAAATATGGCTATCGTATGTGTAGAGCTACATGATTATCTATCTATATATGATGCAGCGTACTGTCGTAATTTGCCAACGTTATTACATCCGACAAGTATGTGCCGCAAGGACATGTACGTTATAACTTGTTCTCCATAGATATCCGCGTGTCATTTCGAGAGGATTTTAGGAAGTGCAGTTTACAGTTATAATAATTAAATAGCGACTTTCAACGCAGAACCGAAATGTAGCAATTGACACATTTTCTATCTTACACTGTTAAATCTGTAGTGTCAAATTTAATAATGAATGTCAATATCAAAGTATAAATTTTACGCAAAAGTTTTTCATTCTACGTTGTGGAATTTAGTCCCCAAAATTGCATAAGATTGAAAGACACTGAAAAAAATTTCGTGTAAAATTACAATAATTTTGAGATCTATTATATTTAGATATTCCATGCCGGATCATTTTCACACCTTGCGTGGTTAGGTAACAGATATTTTTTGTTTGTGTTTGTTATATATGTTAAATAACATATATTTAATAATGGTTTTAAAAAATTACAAAAATTATTATTGTAAAAAAAAGGTCTAATGTATCAATATGTATTAATTACTTATGTAATGTTGCATGGTTTTTTTACACAATGCAGAAAGGATTCAGAATATATCTATCATATGAATTTGAAAGAAAGCACTAAAAAAAAGTCTAATTGCATTAATTGAAACTATTGGTTGAAAGTGAGCAAATCAAAATTTTCTGGTTGAATGTATTATATTATAATTCTAGTTGAAATAATTAGAGTTCAGATTAACACGATCGGAATCTCTTGCTGGTTATTTTTAACTAGAAATTTTTCTCCATGTAGATTTTAGGGAAAATCACTAACTTTCGATGTGATTTTGCCGGAATTATCTTTGCAGGCATAAAAGAATTATACAAGATGTTTCCTCGAGACCTGCATACGTGCCAAAGGCGCGAGGCCATGAATGAAGGCATGAACCCACGGACACGCACGCACGTATGCATGCATGCACTCGTTCGTCGGGTAGGATACGAATGATGGAACGTAATACAATGTACACGAGTGCGCGATGCGTACGTGAAAATGTATTCGCAAACGCGAATCCCAAGCCCCGGTCGATATCGATCCGATTGCAGCGGCCAAATGAGCGCCTTTCACATCAAATATCAAGTCCTTTAGAAATTCTGCACAATGATGCACTATACTTACGCGTGATTTGCGTGCAGCACGGTTTGACGAGCGCGCATACTCATTAGAGTTTCTATTCCGGAACGTATTATTCTATTACGCTCGCGAATCGCATCGCACGATCGTCTGCATCAAGAAACTATAAGAAATACCGATCTTGCTGTGGTTCGATGAAAACACCCGGAATAAATCGCCACGTATTAACGACACATGGAAATATTGAGACGTACCTGTTGCACGGTGTTTCGTTCAACTTCAGACATCGTAAAGCGATCAATAATGCGAATTAAACACGAGAAGGATATCGATAAGATTTACATGGCCGAGAAATTCTAGGATATTCAATAATCAAGTCGATTTAATAAAAGTTAATTTAACGGAAGGTCGATTATTCGTCGTATTTTAACAATTTACAATAAGTTTTATTTGCGTAAAAACATAAAATTTACTTCCGGGGATAAAAAAACTTTCATGAAATTTTTGCTGGAAATGACTCAACCTTGAATTTGGAGTGATTAAACTGTTTCTGACAATAGGAAATGCCATAATATTAATAATGGTAATAATAACGGAGTAAGTATTATGAATGCAAAAACATCTCAAACAATCTCAGTTATCGTTCTCGTGCGAGATCGGCAGGAGACTAGGAGGAACTTGGGAAAAACGCTACGCATGCCGAAGCGTGATTCCGGTCTCTTCCTTCGCCTTCCTTCATTCAGACGCACGCACACGTGTTCGTGTGGTAATTAACACGACGAATCGTGCATACGAGCGTATGTACTGAGAAAAATATCCACGTTGTTTCCGATCAAAATCACTATTCTTTAAAAAAAATAACAAATGGGGGGGGATATTTCTAATCATTTTGATCGGGTCAAAAAATCGGATCACATTTAATAAAAAATAAATTCATTGTACAATAAAAAGTATCCATCTGTTACTTTTTGAATGGGTAACATATCATTTCCAAGAGATGTCAGAGCCCTGAATTAATTTTTATACAAAGCTAAACGAAATTGTACTGATACTGATACTGTAAAAAAAATACATCTCATTTACTTTCACATCATGGAGCTCCATTTTGAGGACTCGGCTTTAAAGAATTATTTCATTAGATTATTAGAACATGAGTAAAAGATTTTATAATGTTACACTTTTTATTCTATTCTGCGTGGTTTCCTTTAAATATAAGATAGATAGATAAATACGTTTACTCTACAGTATATATATTACAAAGGATCAATGCCACAAAAGAACATGTAGGTGTCACTTTGGTTACAATAGTCGAGCTCAAACAATACAACTATAAAAAAAAATTACTCTAACCACTGAACAAACCTTTAACTAATAACTACTTAATGCTTAATGCTAGTTATATAATAATTTCAAATTGATCGAAACTAAAAATATACACAGGAGGCATTACAAATGTATTATGGAATTTAAATATAAGTAGTTGAACTCGATCGCGCGTCCATCTCGCGGCGGTACCGCGCACTGCTTCCAAATAAGAGATGTTTAAAATCGGACTTGAATAACACATATTTAATCCGATATTAAATTTGTTTGGGTAAAATTCCCATTTTTATCCATTTAAGTGAAATGTTCAATCAAGTTGTAAATTTATTCAATGAAGCTTTAATTTTTACGGATTGATATATAATGGCTCATTTTTTGTTCATATTTTATCGAAAATTGAATTTCATCGAATAAAAGCGCTTGTCACTTTATCGGATAACTCTCTTGAAAGCTAAGCTTATCTTTTTAATGATATATAAAAATGTGACAATTCTGTCACTCTACGATCCCCTCAAATTGTTCTAAATATTATATTTTTTTATATGTCATTAAAAAAGGCTCAGCTTTCAAAAAAATCTTTGCAACATAATGATAAATGCACAAACGAAATTGCGTTTTGATCTATTGAGAGTAATTATTTACAATAGGACCTTTTCAGAATTTTAATGTTTTTTCCTTGCAATCTTAATAAAAATCTTTGTTGTGACAGTGACAATCAATTGGGAAAAGTAAGAAAATTTATAGCCTATCTATTTTCTTAACTATTTATTTCCAGTACAGCTTTTTGAATTTTCCGATATTACAAATAAACATAGCCGTTAAAAGAGCTGATTTTAATCCTAAATATGACTAGTATAATACATACGTATACATATGTATGTGTTCTACGTATTAAATCTTCACTTAAAAATACAAATTCTCTGCTTTCAAAACACAAATTATTTTTTAATGTAATTTTTATGTTTGTGAAAGCACACAGAATTTTTGTTTTTAAAGCAGAGAATTTGTATAATTAAACAGAGAATAATAAATTGATATAGGGGAGACCGAGACTAAGCTGGCATTTAAATTTTGAGTGGCAAAAATATATCTTATGAGTTTCCAACTTATATTGCAGATAGCATCTCGTGTGTCTTCTTTACCAACGAAGTTTGATTAGTTTAGATGCGCCGCGTTGTTATGTTTAGGTAGTCAAACGTGTTTTCGATAATCAAAAGTAATTTTTGAGATTTCACTTTCCGAATCACATCATTTTTTGTGTATATGAAATGAAGTTGCAAACATCAAAATTTTTTATTATCATCTTGTAGTCTTATAATCTATAGAACGCTAATAGTCATTTGACTAAAATCATTTACTTTATTACTGAAAATTACAATTGATAAAAAGGTGTCTACTTAGCCCCCGTCTCCCCTATTTAGTACACGCTCTACTTTGGGTAAGGGTCTGTCTAATCTTCTCAGTTTCTATTATTTTTAGTATATTGTAGACTCATCCTTTTAATAAGGCAAAGATTTATAATAAATTACTATATTAGTCATATTTAGGACTGAAATTGGATCTTTTAAGGGCCATAATAAATTTGTAATGTCGAAAGATGCGCAAAGTTGTACTAGAAACAGATAGGTTACACATTTTTCAACTTCCCCCAGTTACTTATTACTGTTAAAGTCACAACAAAGATTTATCAAGATTGCAAGAAAGAAATTGAAATTCGAAAAAAGCCCTATTGTAAATAATTACCCTATTAAAAAACCTGAAAACTGCGATACGCGGTTAAACATAAAACGAGCATCAAGCTATAATATTATAATATAACGGAGTATATTAAGATCGGCGTGATTTATGTGTCGTAAATAATCGGCAAGCACGTACGTAATTTTCGCATGTTCCGGAATCGCAAGATTAATGTTACGGCCCGCAAGCACAGTGTGTCGCCGTGGACATTATTTATGCTATTTGACGAATCATTAGCGTGCAATAGTCATAAATTATTGAATCGCTGCCGCCGCCATAACGGGTGCTCGTGATATAGCGGAGGCACAAGTTTGTTAACACAAAGGAATTCCGAGAGACTGTAATATGTACAAAAAATGCACGCAATTTTTACGGCAATTGTTATGGCAAAAGAAAAGTTTTTGTTTCTAATAAGTAAAAGCTATAGCATCTCGAAGTACAATTCAAAAGTTTTGAAATGAATTTTAATTTATACGATCGATTTATTTTCATCAAATTATGGCTGTTTGAATTTTAGACTTTCTGTATAATTACACAGTTCAACAAAAAAATCACTTTTTTCTCTTAAATGTGTCATAGTTAAATGTGACATAGGTACTTTGAAGATTTCTTGGAACAATAATTTTTTGTTGTGCCCATTTCACTTCAATTTGTTCAAAATGACGTGCTACATCCATTCTACCAAAGCAACGACATCGTGTTCAGCACGAAAAAATTTTCAGGACTTTGTACGATCGCACTTCGAAGAGCAAAAAACTTTGACGGTACTTTTTTGTCGATTAATATAATTTATTTACAATAAATATATATAGTCGAAATTGTCAGTATTTTTTAGCATTTTGTCCAAGCTTGATGTGAAATTTAGAAAAATTCTAAAATCAAAATCAATGCATCAAATTACTTTGGAAACCATCACATATTCTTAAAGGATTATTATGTAATTAATAAATTGCTAATAGCGAATTCGGTTGGATGTACTCAGTGTGCACTGATACATATTAAAACCATCGTACGCAAACTGACGTAAAAATATGTGTTTAATATATCTAAATATAGAAATGAGTTAAATCGTGAAATCTTCAATATCTACATTCTTTTGTGTTACGTAAAATATATTTTATAATTCGAAATATTAGCATTTCACTTTTACACTCAGATTAAATCAATGTATAACAGCTTTAATATGCAATAGTGCGCAGTAGTGCGTCCAATTATAATTCGCTAATAGTACCCAATATTATTACAGTAATAACGGCGAGTAATAAATAATGACATCATATCAATGTAATAGTTATAATAAAATGCTACGAACACTATTTAAACGCAATTTTAATTAGAGCAGTACATCTAGAAAACTGTTTAGAATTCTTACCGATCATCATTTGTTAGAAGGGCGCAATTAAAATTACCGTGAATTATACATTACAAATGAGAGTTTAGTGGGATCGTTAAGATGCCATTCCATATCTTGTTGTAATGGCTAACGGTAACGCATTAAACGCAATGCAGGCTATTAGAAATCGCGTCAAGCGTATAAAATCCCAAAACGGACCAATCAGAATTTCTTCTTATTTAATGAATGTAATTCGATCGATCATTAAACTTTAATCGTTTAAAACTGAACAAACGTGTAATTGTATAGCATTACGATTAAAACGTCTTAAATCGCATTGTCACGCACTAAAAGTAGTTCCGCCTTTCCCTAATAAAATACGCCGGAGAGGAGCTACTCTCATCCCAGATTCACTAATAGTGTTTGTAACGAACAGAAGGATATATAATAATAATAATAATAATAAATAATGATGATAATAACAACAACCGCCTTCTCAACCAAAATTTAATTGAACTTAATGTTGGAATAATTTGTGCTGCCAAAGGAAAGAGACGGAAAAAAGCACATTTGACGCCAGTAAGAGAAACAGTACTCCACGGTATTTGCACGTACCGTATTTAAGAGCAATCAAGTTGCATTAAGTCTCTACCGTGATCGCGTGAGCACCTTCATTGGAATGTTTCCTCGCCAACGTCCTCATCTTTCTGCGAGAAGAATAAATTGCCGTGACGGGTCGTTCCTCGAGAAGAATTGAATCGACGTGTCAAGTGCTTAAGATGGTTCTTTGGTAAAATATCGAAAATTTGGAATACCTCACCAGGACCCACTCAAATACGTTTTTAAATTATAATAAAAAAAAAAAAAAAAAAAAAAAAAGAAGTATATTTACAGTAAAATTTCATACTTTACATATAAATTTTCAGTACTGGTAGTGAATATAAATTCAGCCCTCATAATAAATCTTACGTAAATGTATACATTGACTATGTATACATCTACAAAACTTTACACTTTGACTGTAACAGCATAATACTTACGTGTTATAGACCTAATAGCTTCATTTGGAAACACAGCCATAAGTCACGATGCCTCGGATGCATCTTGTCTTTATTTTGAGTGAACAACAAATACAAAACAATCACGAAGGCATCCGAGCAATGTTTCCAAACGTAGCTTGCATAAGAAAAATTAGAAATGACATTGATGTTTTGTTTTAAGGCAGAATGAAAAAGGAATCTTACCGGTGGAATAACAAGAGTATGCAAGAGACGATTGGCTCTTATAAAAAAAAAAAGATTTATGGATTTAATGAATGCTGCAGAAAATTCGAAATTCCGAAACCGATATTTTGAAGACACCTTAACGATATGATTAAAAAAAGGGATGCATTGGATCGTAAAACTTAGAACATATATTACTGGAAGAGGAATTGCCTATGTTGGCCCGTATACCGAGGTGAAGCCAACATCTGTGCGAGAGAGAAAGGTAGAGAGGTCCTAATGTTAGCAATGCGCATGCGCAGTACCACGCAGCACCGTCGTCTTACACATTTATGTAATGTACGAATGTGTAAGAAACACTAAACCAACTGTACAATTCACACAAACGACGGTGCTGCGCATGCGCATTGCGAACATTAGGACCTCTCTACCTTTCTCTCTCGCACAGATGTTGGCTTCACGTTCAGCGCCCTATTTCCTCTTTTTCAGTAGTATATGTTCTAAGTCGTAAAATTACCGGATACCGGATGTCGGAGTTAAAGTATTCTTTAAATCGAACAGCCTATATCTGTAATTTATAGCAATAAAAGTTTATCGCGTGTACTCCTAGAATAAAAATACGTAAATTTATCTTTCATTACTGCATTGCGAGAGAATATATCATTTACTGCTCTCATTCCAGGAGCATTCTGGGGAAAACGTGACATATATAAAGAAAATAATGATAATGATCAAAACTAATTTTCAACTCGAAAAAGATATGTTCAAGTTCCAACTAGCAAGTCCTACTGGCAACTTGACGACGATGAGACAAGAGGCATGCGTTTCGAATTCGGCGGGGAAGTGTAATAGGGACGTGCGTGCAAGTTCCGCTCGCGGGATGTGCAATAACATCCCGCTTCGCGGGGTTCCACCGGAACGCGCACGTTAGCACATAATCGCACGATCAACCGTAAATTTCCCCGGGCAAATGATTTTCTTCGCGTGTGTACACCACGATGCGCTTTCGCGAACGACCGCGCACATGTTGCACATGCACGACTATCAACAATGAGTTGAGATAAACATCCCTTCTGCCTGCTCAAGATTAATGGACTCGCTGCGAGCAATCCGTTCTATAAAACGCGCCTTAAGCGTGGAAGGCGTTAACTAGCTTGATCATGATGTAAAAATATAAGGCGTTTGTTGCGCATGATGATGGTGGGGTCGAATTCGGAACAGCCAATAAAAATTTAGCCTCAAATATAGCGCGACACAATGTCATCGTGGCAACGTATAACTTGACTTAATCGGTTGGAGATTGTAGGAGTCATAATATTTTTTCTGCATTTGCAACAACTCTGATCAACACTGCGCATTTCAGGAGCGAAACACCTTATGATCTTACGTCATGAGTTTAATCAACAGAATGAAGGAGATCGAAGTCGATTACGCATATGACTTCGACACATGGCTGTCTAAGATATTGAACGGAATTTTTATCAGTTTTATCGTTTATACGCGAAAAGAACGGTTTTACTGCTACAAACTTTTGTTTTGGGGGAAAAAAAACATTCGGAATGTTTTGCATTAATTTTGCTGAAATATCAAAAAATTTAAACTTAAAGATAAGGTCACCGCATCCCTAGATTGAAAGGAAAGTATCGCGCGATTTTAATTCTAGAACCAAATGCACTCTCTGCAACTTCCGCCTCTCTTAATGACTAACAGCAAGATGCCATTCATCATTTCGCCTTTCCTTTTTCCCATGACTGCTGTATGTTATTTTCTTAACCTAACCTTGTAGAGTCATCGCGACTATCGCTTTTTTTTTAACGCTCTCGACGTTAAATGCCGGTTACGCACAAATACAAAATGTCACAAGCTCGATCTAATTAAAACATAATTAAAACATAAACACCGTGCGTGTGCTAAATAACATTATTATAAAATGAAAACATCTAAATGAGAATACTCGTCGCCGGATATCTCTAAATAATTGAACAGCCTTATTAGACGCACATATAGCATGCAATATTGTCAGACTCATTTATGTAATGACTATGAAAAGGTTTTAATAAGTCTTGAAAGCGGCGAGAAACTATTAAGCTATCAGTGACGCGTACTCATTTCTTGCGAATATTATACAAACGCATTTCGCATTTTTTGCGCGTATTACGGAATGTCAGTGCACGCAGTCGACGAATAAAAATTTCAATAATGGCGTATGTTGCCAACAGGAAATTATCAAAGCATACACATTAAATGTTATCATAAATAATAAACGTCGTATTCGGATCTATTTCATTAGAACGCTATTTTAAGTTTGTAGCAGAAAAGAATAGAAAATTCGCAGAACTTACAAAGCGATGATTTTATTGACAAATACGAGTATATCTCGTTCAGATCCGTTTAATTTATTGGGAATGGTAAATACCTGAAATGGAGCTTGTTACACCGAATTATTTTCTTTTTATGGGCGAGAAGAACGTGCATGTGAAAAAAAAAAAAAATGATGGAGCAGTACATGCTTCTCCGACGAAGAGCTTTTAAAACCGGTCGAATGAAAGTACCACTGCAGAATATATACGAAAGGATCGGTCAAACGAGTTGTACAAGCAAAAGCGACCGTTCCCACTGCAACAGGATACTGATGACGATGCGCTACGCCCGCGTTTATATCGCACTTCGCGCGAGCGAGGATATTCATACAATGCGTATCCACGCATCGTGTCGCATCAGGCTGAATGAAAGTATCAAGAGACACGATCGTGTCTCTCGCTAATTGCATGCACGAAAGGTGGACTGTGCTATACGTAGCCTATCTAATCCAGAATACCTTTGTTCTATTATATGTACCCTAGGTGACCACAAAAACATTAAATCTAGGTTCGTTACTACTTAGGAAATTTTGTTTATTAGTATTAGTATAATTATTATTACAATTAATATTAGTAACATAAAACATACGAATATAACATTATACGTGACGTCTACGCAGAAGAACAAACAATCTACGCAATTTCCCTGTTTTTTCTTTAATCGAAACGTATTGTGTAGGATAGTGGCGGGAAAAACAAATCTTTTTAATCAAGACTTCTATAACTCTTGAGGGGCCTTAATATTAAAGTCGTCTGTTTTACCGATTAAACGCAATAATTTTCAAAGAACAATATCATACATATATTACTTTTACAGATTTCAAAATCCTTCTCTAGAATTAAAGTATACGCATTAATGCGTGTCTGCAGCTTGGAATTTATGCCGAGAACAAAAATTTTGGAAATTGTGATCTTTTTTTATCATTTCTTAGTCCAAAATGGCGCCTTGAGCTGTCAAATGGTGACAAAATTTGCTTGATATAAAAACTCTGCAATCTGTACTTACAAAATATATTTTTACATTATGGTTAATTCTATATTTCATTTATTATGTATTATTACAAAACAGAAAACGAACAGTTTGTTATTATTGATTAAAAATTAATAATTGAATATTCTTGAAAAGTATTACAAAGCCTTAAATGAAATCTTAACTCGAATCTTCTCGAATATTACAACAAGGATTATTCATATCGCCTGACATTTCCGGCAAGTTTGATAAGACAGTCGAATGCTGTCTATACCCGGCGGAGAGCCACGCTAAGCGCCCACGCGGCTCATTGTCCGTGATAATGCACTCGAGGCGATTTAAGCGATCCTCATTTCGAAATTGTCAGCAATTAGACGTCCTGCTTAAGACATGGAGGAAACAGCAACGAAGTCAATGAGACATGCATGTCGAAGTCGTTGGCCGCGTGGACTTTAATCAGTAGCGTTCCTTTTTTTCCACTCGAGAATAATCGACGAAATGCGGAATATCAAAACTCAAAATCCGTATATCACTAATCCGCAACATAATTAATAATAAATATTAAATCAATAAATAAAGGCTCCTACAGTTAAACTAATCGATAATGATGATACAGTGAAAAAGCCTATGAGAGCCAACACAAGTTCTTCGCGTGTATATGTATTACGATTAAATTAAAATACAGACGAACGTTTCAACCCTGACATTGGGTTCTCTTCAATGTAATAAATAAAGATGACAGCATTCGATAATAATGAAAAATTGAGTTCTATAATATTCGAGTCGTCAGATCATCGCTAAACTATTGTCAATGTTTGAATTCTTCTTTAACGTCTGTTGTATTTTGCGGAATAGAACAAGCGTAATTTAGAATTAATTCACTAAAAATAATCAAATAAAGGAAATTAATAACGTCAGATTAAAGTTACCATAGATCAATTTAACTTACATGGATTCGGTTTAACGATGGTCTGTTACAAAAATGTTGCTATCGCGAGGTGTCAAGACTGTGTGAGAGGTCAATTCGCAATAATACTTATGTAGGATATTCCGATAAACAAAGTTATAGTCAAACATATAAATGAAAAATCATTAAGTTTTTAAATTCAATAAATATCCCTATTTTTAACCAAGAGATACTACTATTTGTAACATAGAAACATTCAGTCTTTCGTGACCAAATCATAATATAGAGGATTCAATAACTCTGTGTCATTTTGTAGATTTAATCCATTTTTTTGCTTTTTAATGAAAATAGCTTCTGAAATTATTCTTTTATTATAATTCCTTTCCTCATCTAGTATCATTATATTATTCGAATCAAAGTCATGATTGTGTTCGATCCTATGCTATGTAATTTAATTTAATTGTAATATATACACACACACGAAGAACTTGTGTTGACTCACATAGGCTTTTTCACTGTATCATCATTATCGACTAATCCGCAAGTTCTCGATCTGATTTATTTTGCGCTTGTTTATTTATGACTAATAACGTGACTCAGTAATGAAACCATACGACTAATATCTGCTTCCACTAGTGTTGATTAAATTTAATCTTGGTTTAATTTACTCTTTTATCTTTTTCCAATTCTTAGGCTGGATTGTTCCACCTTTCGTTAAACTTCAGCTCACTGTCTTATTCTCTTACTCTCTTATGCTCTTACTCTTTTACTCTTTTGTTTATCCAGTAGGTAAATTACCACGTAGTTTATCCGAAGATGGAACAACTTTAGAATTAAAAAAAAGATAACAGGTTAATAAAATCGTAATCTCTATCATTTCCGTTTTCATGACAATGTTTCTCTCTCTCCCCCTCTCACTCCTTCTTTTTTTAAAATTATTTAAATAATTATCATAAAATCATGTACAAAAATCTTATTTAAAAAATGAAATATTACAATCATTACAATATTAGTCATTTCCACGTTTACTTATGTTCTCCGTCATTATTAGACATATTACCATTTCCTTTTACGACGAAGATGCATCTCTATTTTTCATACTCAGTTATATCCGCAATTGACTCGTTCGTACTCCATAAATTCTGGCTCATAGTTTGCGATATAGACACTGATATCTTTCGCATCCAGTTTATTATGATTTCCAGATTAGTCTCATGCTTCGTTGAGCAAACAGGTGCGGAAAATGTCATAATTTCTACAACTGAGATTCGTGGTATACTTTTACACGTGGCGACTAGTATGAGATAGTGGAAACATGGCGAATGTTTCATGTTACTCTCGTTGCGCCGGTATTAACCTTTGTACGGTTGCATACTTTCGCGCAACGGCACGACCAACTACCTTTCTCATTCTCAGGCGTCTCGCAGAAATAGAAACTGGATTGGTACTCGATTCTCGTTCGCCTTGACGCCCTTAATCGGTCAGGGGATTTGTCTCGCGAGAGAATCTCGAGTGTCCCCTCCGCTTCCGCTATTAAATGCGACGACAATTGACACAATCCGAGTTAGACTTATAGACCTTTCTTTGTTAAGCGCTTCATTAATAATCTTTTAATTACGGAATATTTAATTAATGCTCTTGGAATTATAGAATACTTAATTAACGTGACTCTTGGATTAAAATATATTTTATTTAATACTAATTATGGATTTTTTAACATCTTTCTTAGACAACACGCAATATCTAGAAGACATTTTTATGACGTCTTTTAGACATGCATGTAATGGGTTGACATTGATTACAATTTCAATTTTAAATATTGTCATGAAAGATTTGTGAAATATTAATAATACATATGAATTAAACAAATATCAAATTAACCTCTCTATATCACGAATTTTTATACGAAACCGAGTTTTTTAATATTTTGAACCCGAGGATTTTTGGAGTCATTGATTACGAATCAGAAATCAGAATTTTAAAATTCAATGGCCGATCCAATATGGCGGACAATTAAAATAATTTTTAGTAAAATATTTAGTATTTCATTATTTATAAAAACAAATTATTTAGTAAGAAACAAGTTTTAATAATCTCAGATTCAGATGCAGCGATCAAAATATTCACAAACTAAGAACGGTATGCATAATCAGTCCATAATCTCAAGACCATCTTAAATAATATTTTAATATGACTCTCTGATTGGCTCATATCTTAAGCACTATATAATTCAAGACCATCTCAAAGCTAGAGGAACGTCTATGGATTTTGTTCTAACTTTTAAAATAGACTATTTTCTCGTTTTTTTTAATCCATCACATGATCCTGTCTTTTTGAATTTTAAAATTTGAAAATTTTGATTTTAGATTAGAATTCAGTGAACCAATAAACCCTTAGTAACATCATTATAAGAAATATTCAAACTCAAACTATTTATTTTGATTTACAGTAGAAAATATTTTTCCATATTTTTCAAAGATTATATTATATTACATTTTATAACGCTGTATATAATTTATATTTTCATCAAAGTTTTGTTTATAACCAAAAAGAGGAAATTCTTTGTAAAATAGAACCAATATGGATATACCTAAACATATACTGAATGTATATACATCGATTGTAACATTTTTTTTAGTACTTTTGTTATTCCAGACAATGGATCCTAACTCACCTACCAAGTGGAAGTAAGTAGGTAAGTAGACAAATGAATAAGTAGATAAATCAATTGTTTGGAAAATAGTTCTTCGTGTATTCTTACGAGTCAATAAACATGTCATTCAATATGTTATATTATAAACTTATATTATAAAAGTAACATTGTGGAATTTGTTGGAGTGGAATATTTTTAAATTTTCAAGGTAAATATGCCTCATAATAGATATTAAATCATTACAAACTAATAGCAGAGTGATTGCATCTTGTAAATTATATTTCATAGTATTAAATAGGAATTAAATCGTAAAATTACCGGATATCTGATAATAGATATTCGGAAAGAATATGACACCGGATATCCGATATCCGGTAGGGTAATTATCCGGTCGGATACCGGATATTTTCTGGATATCGAACAATTTCATTTTATTTGAGAAAAAAGGAAAAAAGGAAAACAAGGGAAAAATAGCGATAATAATTTTCTTTATCTTCCCAACGTGAAAAAAAAAGAAAAAAGATATAATAAAGTGCAAGAAGTGCAAGAAGTTCAACTGAAAGCTTACATCAATGATGCGAACCTTGAATATAAAATTTCAGCTGGATATATAATATATGCGCTGGATACTAATGATATCCGGCTATCAAGCCGGACAGTAAAAAAGAACTGAATACCGGACCTTGCAAAAAAATACTTTCATACATTATATTATACTTAAAAAAAACTTGCCGCAATAAGTTCAATCTTCCTGTATTAAAAATTTCTTATCTTTCTTGTTTTTTTCAATATAAAATTTGCAACGCGTGATTTATCTGTCGGCTTGTAGAACATACGCTAGCTTTTACTAAGTGCAGTATACACAAGTTATTCAATAGAGTCGCCATTTTTTTATATTTATGCTAGGGCATATTTTTTGTTGAAGCGTATTAGCCAGTTTTACCATATTATAACTGAAATTTTAAAGTAATTTTCGCAATATGAAGTTATATGAAGATATATTCAGTGATATTTTTGAAGCTGTTCAAGTTTTTTTTTACTCTGTGACAAACTCTAGACAAATTAATTGATAGTACGCTACATAGATAACACTGTAATTAAAGTTCGCGGTAGCCTGAGACTAACATTGTAAATATTTATAATGTATTTTTATATTGTAATTGCTTCTCTATAATTGATTTAAGTTTCTGTATAGACATAAAAATAAAAGTTAGTTAAATATAAGACTTTCGGGGAAAAAAAAGAAAAAAAAATTTTTATAATAATTTCATTCACTTTATATTTTTCACAATTAAATCTTCTTAGTACGCATAGCTTGTACGTTTCTGAATAGCATATCGAAAAATGACATTGATATCTTTACTAAAAAACGAAATATAATGAAAAATTCAAATCGCGAATTTTTTTTGTTCGCTACTGTAGGTGCACTTAAACAATGATGCGTGATTCATGCGGTATGCGCAATCGTGACAATTGCAAAAATTAAGTAATTAGTTTTCCTGGAAAGATATATATCGAACACTGTTATTAAAATTGCAATCCGATTGTCATGCAACTGCAGTGATAGTCAATGTAGTCGTTGTAAAGTAGAGAAAGACAGAGAGAAACAGAAAAGGAAGCATGATCGAAATGGAACCTGCATGTGCATGTTTCACGTACCCTTTGTCAAACAGAGTCGTTCGGTGCTATAAAAGAATATAATTAATAAATAATAAAATCAAATTTATCAAATATCAGCAAAAAATTATTTCACTTATAAAAGAAATTCTTTTCATGGATCAACTCTAAATTTTTCATAAGATACCACCAAAGCGCTTTAATTTACAGAGAATCCTGTTCGGTGTTAAAATATAAATTTTTATTCAGAAATTCGTTGCTGAAAATTGAAATGGACAACGAACGACGCACTCGATGACTATCTCGATATCGCACTCGAGGTCGTCCGACCAGTATACGAGGAAAGGCATAAGGCCAGATTTATGTCGGCAACAATTGTACAAAAAAAAAAAAAAAAATCGAACGGAAAAGCGTGCGCCAACGCTCTCGCGAGTGTACGCGTAAATTCGAGTGGAAGAGAAACGCACCTGGTCTTAAATCTCTGTGTGTCGTCCTGACCGGCCCACATCTTCCTTCTGCCGGAGTAACCGCTGTTCACTCGATGATAATCGATAACCTCGAAGCACACCGGAGCGAAGACCTGTCGCGCGAAAACCGTCCTTGCGAGGAAAGCGACGAAAACCCGCAAGAAAATTCGTACCGGCAGACGCACGAGCGTGAATGACACGGGTCAACTGTCAAGTTGGGTTGGGTCACGTACGACACGACGCGCTATCGCGCTTCTTCCGTTTGTGTTGTGTGGTTCGGCGCGTCACATGAGCGCAGGGAGGGAGAGAGAGTGAGACGGAATGAGATATAGAGGACTGAACGCGGTTGAGAGAGCGAGAGGGCGCGAGTTGAGGCCCCGGGGAAAGAAAGACATCGCCGCGAACGCGAAGTGGAGGCGCCACCTCCGAAAAGTCGAGAAACTCGCGCCGCGCGAGAAGGTTGGCGTAAAGAGAGATAAAGAGAGAGGTGACGCATGGTGGAAAGATTACGTGGTGTGCTCAGTTTGCGAGTGTCCCTCTCTAATTCTCTGCCCTCTCGCTTGTTCGATGACCGTTCGTACTCCCAGTTTAGCCAACCTTAGTCGTTGTCTTCGTCGCACGCGCATCATTTAGAGGTTCGGTCTCTTTTTATTATGTACTACCCAGCTACCAACGTTTGTTCGCGCGCATGCTCCTACCATAGCTCCTACTCACTTCAACGCGCTCGTTGGAGTGAGTAGGAGCTATAATAGCTCTGAACGGTACCTCGACTCGCAAAAGGGGCGCGGTTTGCCCAAACTGAGCATACCATGTAATCTCTCTTTCCACCATGGGTGACGTGTACGTCGTGCGCTACGCTCGGTCGATTGCTGGATTCACCCTGCATCCG